>NC_061133.1:8982170-9282170 GCF_905220365.1 Vanessa cardui | reverse complement strand
AAAAAACAATTATTCAACTTAGTAAGTTTTTAAAAATACACATAATAAATATTATTATAATTTAAAGTTGCAAAACTGTGCCATAAACAAATCGTTCTACTATATTTGATATGAAGGATGAGTTTTTAACAATCTCAATTAACAATAAATTTAGTTAAAGACGTACGTATTATTAAGACGTCGTTATAAAACAAGTATTTTTAGGGTTCCGTATTTCTAAAGGCAAAATGTGCTCTCAAGATAACATTGTGCGTCCATCTGTCTGTCTGTATTGAAATTAATACAAAATATACAGGGTGACTTTCCCCTGGAGCTAAATAAAATCAAACCTCTAAGTCAACGTAATCAAAAGTTTTAGATTGCATTTTCAGTTCAGTCGCACTGGGGAATCCTAATCTATAGGGTTGTTATTGACATATAATCATGAAATTAGACAAGAAGCAATATATTGTAGCACATATATGTATATAAGAAAAAAAACCGAAAAGCCGTAAATGGGTTGTAACATCAGTGTCTGTTTGTCTTTCTGGTACGGAACCCTCATTGCACGAGTACGCACTAGCCCGGTTTTTATTAAATGTCTACTTCCTGTTGGTAAAGCCGATATGCACATGTTATATATTGCTGACGTCATAATTAAAGATTTATCATTAGAATTATCAATCTTGATTTGAATTATACCAGCAAAAAAGTCAAAATCCACTTAGATATTTTTTCATTTCTATTATAGTTTTATTACAATTACACAAAAGGATATTCCAAATGATCGACAGTTGTTTTCTATGTTTGTATGTATTTATGTATGTGTGCACGACATTGAAATCTAATTTAAATGTTTTCAATAATGTTTGGCGTTAATAAATTAAATACATTTTTCACCCACAAAAACAGTTCCTTATACATATTAATTTAATAAAAAAATGTATACGAATTTGTATTTCTATGTGTGCACTTGTGGATAATTTTCTATGGATACATAAAAATAAAAATATGGATATCAATCAGTGTAATGACGTAATACGTTCGCGGATCAGAGTTCAAATGATTCATTTGTCAATATTTCTGATCATAATGGTAAGGATTATTTTGTAATAGCTTTTTTAAAAAAAATGTGCTAAATTCAATTTGGTTATTTTTGCGTTGATTAATTGTAAGAACTTAGTCTTAACTCAGACAGAAAAAAAAAATTATTACTTATTTATTCGATACGCCGCTAAATATACTAGGTTATCGGTAAATAAAGTTTTAACGTTTTTTTAAATTTTTTCAAAATTTTCAAAAATACAACTTCAAAAATTGATTTAAAAAAAGTATCAATTAAAATCATTTTTTTTTCTTCTGTGTTATAAAAACGATTAAACACTGAGTGATAACTCAAAAATGGTTAATTTTTGCACGATGCATATGGGGGTTAAAATTATTGCAAATAGTCACCCCTATCACCTCCTAACGGATATACGTCGAATTACCAATAACCCTATATATGTATCAGAATCAATTTTCGCGCCATTATATGTACCTGTCAACATGTTACCAGATTAAAAATATAACGTTACTAGACAAAGTGACAGATGACAGACAAAGCGTCTGTATTTTGCAGATAATAATAATAAATATGATATTTGATATAGAGAATTGCAATCTAATTGAGTCTTACATAATATCGCTCAATTGTATTGGACGTTGTTAATGTTATTTTACTTGTTATATAAAAAATGGAATCCTATAAAATGTTTGAATTGACGTCCATGATTAACATTTCATAGTATTAAAAAGTAAACAATTAATTAAAAGTTATAACCATAATGTATTATCTATTACCTTAAAGTCATTAGGTACTGTTTAAAGCTATATAAATAATATTACAAATGTTCAACTGATATGAATATACCTAAAAACATCCTGGACAATGACAAACATGGTACAAAACAAGACGTAAATACAATGTTACATAATATAACTAATTTATATTTCCTGGGGCAAGCTATTTAAACCAATAATAATTTCCGCAAATATATTTTATAATAATGTTAATAGTAAATTTCAACATCCTTAAAATAATAATAGATGTGTGAAGTCATCGTATGAAGATAAGTTCATATATATGCATATATATTATTATTAGTAGTCGCTCGCGAATTCGCTTGCTTTTAGGTAGTTGGTTGTCATGTGTTAGACAAAAAAGTAGCCCGTTCTTGGAGTTCAAGTTTGCTTCATACTAAATTTCATCAAATTCGGTTCAGCGGTTTGTTCGTGAAAGAGCGCCAGACAAGCATACATAAAGAGTTACTTTCATATTTATAATACTAATATTTTTATAAAGTGTTTGTGTTTGGGCACGTACTTTTGCACTATAAAAACTACGCCATTATCAAATTTCTATTAGAAATGGTCTTCATTACTTAAAGCTGTCAGGTTAATTATTTAGCGAAGACTTTCAACTGAATTAAAATACTTTATTCGTTTAGTATAATTCTGTTACCTATATGTATACAGTGTGCTATACAATAATATTTCATTTTAACATAATATATTGCATCCTCATTCCTCTTCATCTTGTTAATCTTCTACCAATTATTTTTGTCAGAACCGGAACGAAACTTTTTATGTATTATAAATATGAAAAATAATTGCGAAACAAAAACCTCTTAATGACAGACCCGGTGTATTTTCGTCGTCTAAAAAAATGAATTAATATAACAAAATAATAAGGCTTCGTCAAAGGAATAGTTTAATATTCAATTAATGGGTTTTTGCATTAATTTATACAATTTTGCAAACATAGAGACCGTTAGCGGTCTCGGATTTTCCGTTAAATCTACTTTTAGCTGAGTCTGGAAATTCAATAATTTCATTTTATGATACACACTGTAAAGTCAAAGGAATCGTTATTCATATTTTCTATACTCTTCCTTGTTCACTATTAGTAATATATATAGTATGTTAGAAATAGTTAATTATATTCTGTAACAATATTTTCGTATCTCATTAGCAAAATGAATACCGAATTACCGTGATAGCGTATTTTAATTTATGACTTCTTCAAACATGAGAAGCATAAAGGTCAATGACACTTTCTGACCATGCTGACCATTAGTCTGTTTTACAGAATAGTTCAAATGTGTCTAGTCTTATAGCCTTTTAGCGATTTCTTCTCAACCTTCCGTTTAGAAAATGTATAAATTGAAAAGAGGGTAGTTGGTTGATGTGTTTAGCTATACCTATATAGTAAATGACTACTCAACAATACGTAAATATTTATAACAACAACAGCAGCCTGTAAATTCCCACTGCTGTGCTAAAGGCCTCCTCTCCATTTGAGGACAAGGTTTGGAACATATTCCACCACGCTGTTCCAATGCAACCCGCATGTGGTGGAATGCACATGTGACAGAATTTCTATGAAATTTGTCACATGCAGGTTTCCTCACAATGTTTTCCTTCACCGCTGAACACGAGATAAATTATAAAGACAAATTAAGCACATGAAACAGGGTTTGAACCCGCAATCATCGGTAAAGATGCAGGCGTTCTAACCACTGGGCCATCTCGACTCTATTCGTACTCTAATCGTAAATATTTAAATATTCATAAATAGGTCATTAGTACTGCACTAGTCTTCTGTACTGACTTCTAATATATTGTGCAAAATGTACGCTTCAAAACATCAAAATTTACCACTGAGACAAAGATCTAAGATATGTATATTATATAAAATTGAATGAAGAATCTTTATTTTTAGGGGGGTGAAAATGAGACACTTCAATTTGTTGCGGTGATCAAATTTTATGTAAATTTCTCATTTTCTAAATAATAATAATAATAATATTAAATATTATGTAAATAGGATAATAAAACGAGTGTGATAATTAGTGATCTAAATATTTATATTTAAATATAGAATACGTTCGACTTATCAGTGAAAATATATATTTACTTATTTTTCAGACATGCCTTTACCGGACAGCGGCTACACTAAATGGGGAGGCGGCCAGCCAGATGGAAAAGGGGCGGAAAAGTGTGGCTCAATGTTTTATAACGGGCACCTGAACGACATCCGTTGCGATCAAAGTTTATTCTTTATCTGCGAACACGAGATAGACTTACTACGTAACAGCTACGTCCTAAGGTTTGGTGACGTGTTCACGACAAAACCGCATGACGGAATGTAAATGAATATTCTAACGCATGATTTCATTATAAAGTTAATTAAATTCAACCACAAAAATAGTTTGAGTTAAATGTAAATGTCGGTTTTGAGTCGCTTTTACGACACGTTACGACGCGACACGACATATACACGCGATTTGTCGTGACGTGTAAAGGTTAATACAACAACAGTCTGTTAATTTCCCACTGCTGCGTTAAGGCCTCTTCTCCCTTTGAGGACACATATAGATCAATTAAATTAGACATATGCAGGTTTCCTCACAATATTTTCCTTAACCGCCGAGCAAGAGGTGAATAATTAAGACAAACAAAGCACTTGAACAATCAGTGGTGCTTGCCTGGGTTTTAAACCGCGATCATCAATTAAGACGCACTAACCACTGGGACATCTCGGCTATTAAAAGGTTAATGTTTGTGACGATTTAAATGTCAAACTCTTTATCTAGTTTTCTTGTATGTGTGAGATGCCTATATTTTTATATAAATTAAAAGTCAAAGCATTTAATTTTGATAGTAGATTTAGGTCATTAAAATGATAAAGATGTAATACTACATATTTTTGTGGTATGTGATATTTAATTGACTTCAACTAGTAGCTTAGAACAGATTATTTAATAGAACATGCATGTTAACCCATAACATGATTTCTAGATTTGTTCTTCACGACATTTCTTAAATATTATCTATTCTCGTTGCATTCAATATTACGATCATTACTTTTTTTAACATAACATCATGGCAATGGTTGCTTTTATTTTGCCTAAACGTTAGTATATTAAGATGGAATGGTTATCACCTTACTTACCAAAGCTTTAAATTAAGACCAAATCGTACCTTTGTGAAATCGCAATCCATTCATTATTATAATATATTGTATTGTATTATAACCACATAGCACTACTGTTATTTTTACATTATTAAGTAAAGCAAATAATACAAGAAAAAGTAGTGTATCAGTTCTAACCTTTTTCCAATGTATCGGCAGATTTTACGTTCTATCTTGATATATTCTTATACATATTATGATTCCTGTATTATATTCTTCAAAGCTGTGACTGTGAAGTGCAGATATTTGCTTTCAAAGTTTATATTGTCTACGTTAAGATATTATCGTTCAAATAACTTTCATTTAACTTACCTTACTCGACGATGGTGTTCATACAGCAGTATTTACATTCGGCAAGTAGAATATGTAGATTGTACATGATACAATTGATATAATAATTGAAATATTAATAAAAGCGTTTAAAAATATTGTAGCTGATTGTTCGAACAAGTAAAATGTAAACATTTGTTCGATTACCTTGCCATATAATCAATAAGAATAGTAGATTTCTTAGGATAATTTGTATTATACTGCGTTATGTATAAGCTAAATAATATACAAATATATTATACACATTCACGAGGAAATAAAACGAAATATTTTATACATTTTATTTTTAATATTTAATCCTTTGCCGTTTTCGTATTATCAATACTTTATCATCCCTATTTACGAATATATTTATAATTTTGTATACAATTCAAGTAGGTATATATTGTTTGATATAAATATGTATGCTTTTGTATTCCACAAACAAATCATAAATCATAGTAATATTGTGAATCATAGTTTATTTATTCAGAATAATAAAATAATTTTACAATATTATTTTATCTGTGGTCACTCGATAGCGACAAAATATATTTTTAATTATTTATCAAAAAAAAAATTGACGGAATATTAAACTGTAGCATAGGAGAAATAATTATATTTTCATTTAAAGACACACTTGTTGATTTGAGTGCGTTATTATAGTCTTAAAGGTCTTCGATATCATCCGCTACTGACTTTTCGTGACCTCTTACATTGATTTTATCATTACATATGTTTGAGTACTCATATTCCTTTAATATAAAAATCATAACTCACTTTAAAATTAATGCAATTAAAAAAAATACTAGATATTTTTTACCTGTTCACTATTCTATTTTTGAGCAAAGTAACACTTTTCATACAGCTAAACAATTAATATGTACTAATATACAACTAATAAACGATGGGTTATAACGATATATCTGTCTTCTTCTATCAACTGTCAGATTATTGATGACAGAAAGAGAAGTCGGCGTATGTCATTGTTTGCTACAGAATGTTTATTAATAAGTACGAAAGCTAGCAATAATAATATATTAGATATTAAAATCATAAATCTATTCACTTAAAATTATCATTGCAATGCATTAATATTTATTTACATTTAATTCGAGTAATATTTTTTTGTTGCGAAGTATTATATAAAACATGGATATACACTATCTTGGATATGTACCAAATCAGTCAAATTTTATCAGGTCTTGATTCTTATGACTAAATAGAGGTCCTTACGCTAAATATTTTAGACCCCTGCACTGGAAATATTGTCTTTACGCATCTCTGAATACAGCATTTCCAACCAATGGTAGATATCTAACGAATGGGCCTCCGTAACTAAGTATTACGCGTAATGGTTCGAATAAATGAACGAGCCAGTAAAGAAGAAATAGGTAGAAGAATACAGAGACGATTAGATCCAAGAGGAATAATCTGAAATAAAAAACATTACTTAATTAGACGGTGATTTTTTTTATCTGGGACGTTATAGGGAAATGCGAAACCATACAAGATACAGAAAAAATGTTTAAACATTGAAGAGGATGATGCCAAATTGTTTTTTGTTTAAAAGGGCTTTTATTAACGCTTAAATGGTTTCTAAAACGGTTTTTTTGTGTCTTCTATGGTTTCGAAATTCCCGATTATGTCCCAGTTTTAAGAACATTCTGATTATTACAAGGTTGAAAAACTGATTGGTATTAAGTCACAGATCTTTAGAAATAATGAGATATAAAATTATTTAAACGTTAAAATTTTCAATTTAATAAACAATTAGTATTAATGATAAAGGACGATAAATTGATATGATTCGAAATAAAAAGAAATTAACTTGATTGAGATACAATAAAAAAATAATTTTAAAGTAATAAAACCAGAATGACATGTAATCACTAGTAATGTCATTGCCTATTTACCTATTTACTTCTCGTCAGAGCTATCCTTAAATATTGTAACGTTTTATTAAGGTTTTGCATTGACTTGGGTTTTGGTTACCGTAAAACATGTCCCAAATACTCAACATGATTTTTGATAAATACTGCAGGTAAACAAATCGATATTAATTAATTTCATTTTAGACGTTATTCTTATATCATTTAGGATACTAAGGCGGTCTTCAAACTTCGAGAGATGGATGATATTCACTATGATATATTTTATACGGTATACTTACATATTATTCTGTAGCCTTGCTTTCGGTAGATTTTCTAACTTTTCCTTCAAACAGTACAGTTTTCCTCCTATCATACAACTCTCTATGTACGGTTCAACTTCGATGATCGCTAAGTTCATAGGGAAAATAGCGAAATCGGTTTGGTTCAGCTTTGTCGCTAGAGCCTTAAAATTGTGTGTATCGAACCACCATTCACGGGTAGTAAAGTACTGGAGCACCTCCAAACCAACGGATATACGATTTTGTATGCGTACCATGCTGAAACATAATTTTCGTGCATGATAATATTATATCGACACTTACCTTGGGATTTTCATTGATGTAGAATAAGTTCAATATCTCAGAGCTCAGATGTCTATCATTATGTTTTCAATTAATCCTATAGAATACTTTTTATTTGTCTTTAAATGTAAATTTATATCGGAGCCTATTTTGTTTTAGGAAGTAAGAACGGCACTGGGAGTTGCAATCTTTCTACCAATGACTTCCCAAATGAGTGAAGATACGCTTTTATGCTTTCAAGCGTAGTGAACAATAAGTGATAATTCAGTTTTAAGAGATGATATCTGTGTCGGAAGTGGACGATAAAATCTTGAAATAAATGTGATATGCAAAAGTACTTACAATCTTTTTTGCCCGAATATAAGCATCAAGAAATCAATGAGATAGGCTGGAATGATGTGGTAGAAAAAAACGCACAATTCGTGGATTATTTTGCTATGCCTTATGTTTCCATTTGGATACCAAAGCGGCCCTTCGAATGGAAATTTGCGGACGGTTGCCTTCCCAACATCCAGGACCTCCTTCCACGTTGTGTCTCTATCATCCCCTGATGTTAGATTAAAAACGGGTATTTCGGCCGGTCTGTAAAATATAAGATTCGATTTAATGTGGTGTAAAGGAATTACAATAAAGTGGTTCAAACTATGCATCTTATCTTTAAGAAATTTTATTGAAACGTAATGGTATCAATGCTTCATGATATAAAAATATAAACTCGCTATAGAAAATATTTCTTCGATTGTAGGAAATATATAATTTAAATAATGACACATTACCTTGACCTTATAGTACCTATAATTAAGAATAGCGCATAAAATTATTTTTTTCTTACTATATGTAGACAAAAATTCAACAATTTTGTAAAAAAACAATTTTCTAAAAGTAAATTTAAACGTTAAATATCTCTGCGTTCGAACTAGCTAACCTTTGAGATTTTATAAAAAGTCCCCAAATGAGTATTCTTAATTATAATATTGATTTTATAGACAAATAGTTATTATAAGTTATTTCCAATCATATTTTAAACAATAACAAACAAATTACTGATAAAATATTTACCTTTCTATTTTCGTATTAATGTAGAAAGGGATGAGAATAATACTATTAATAGCGATGTCTACAGGGATGACCTCCGCGTGATAATGTCCATAACAATGCATTGTCCTAATAACCCCTTTACCGGCTCCGATCATCAACCCTATTGGCCCGTTAAGGTTGTCTACCCAACCAGGAGTCGGTTCTTTGTATGATGGTGTCACTAAAATTAAATTAAATTAAATTAATTTTAGGAAATCTTCAAATCGTACAAGCCATTTTTAAATAGCTAATTATAAAGTGCAAATTTAAGGAATAGTTTTAAGACTAACCGATGCTTGGGCGAACTACAACAGCTGGTATTTGAGGATAGCTCTCCTTGACGAGAGCTTCGGCTAGGCGTTTGGAGTAAGTGTACGAGTTCGGATGCTTCTGCATCATACTCGGTGCTAGAAGATTCAGCTGATCGTCTGACAACCAACTCGCGGCTCGTAAAACGTCGTGAGGATTCGCCGGTGGATCGTGAACCTGAAATCGTTGATAGCTATTTTAATTCCAATCGGGTGCTCTTATGGTAAGGTTTCATACAAGCCCACAAGGCACAAATAAATTAGTTTAGTGCTTACAACAAAATTGGACACATAGAACAACATCTTATGTGCTACGGTTGATAGAAAATAATGATTTCAATGTTTGGGCCAAAAAATACCGTTCACAATACAATTTTTGCCTTTTTGTCTTCCAATCAGAATTTACAAATAAAGACAAAGAATATGGTAAACTAATTAAACTTTTAAACATTAATATTTATACTATTTTTTTCAGAATTCTGGCGGAATAGTATTTGATAATATTAAGAAATACCTTCTCAGCCATTCTCTCGTAATCAGGGTAGCAGAAGGCTGTTGACAGGTGTACAAAGGCTACGAGGTTCTTTATTTTCTTAGCCACGTCCAAAACTCGAAGCGTTCCCTTGGTGTTCATTTCAAGGCCCTCCTTCAGAGGAGCCTCTAGCCGGAGACTGGCAGCGAAGTGGAACAATACGGACACCTAAAGAAAAATTTAATTTAATATTTATATTTGACATGTTCTCCATCTCAGGCCACATAGATGAAAAAATCTTCAATTTTTGTATGATTTGCGCATAAATTGATAATGATTTAGGTAAAATTGGAAAAAAATTGACGTTACTTATTTTCCCATATCAACTACATTATTAATTAATAATTTTTAATGTTAAAATTACTATAAAAAAGTTTCTAAAACTACTTCTTTGTAAACAAAAAAAGGTGAGCAATATTAATTAGCATATATGTTCGTTTTGGCGTCATCACGCAAATATTTAAAATGTCATTAAGGACGTCATTTCAAAACACAAGTAAAAAATCTCGTTCTGAATTATAAAGTATATACAAATATTACCAGATATATTATGTAAATCACATATTCTAATAAGTATATTACATCAACGCGGTTTCACTTCATTCTAGCGTGGACCATGTAAAGATTTATACGCCTTAGTTTAACCGTTGGACGCAAACCACTTTCTCTTTGCTAGTAACTCTAACGGCCATTTTCAATAATCTATCTATCCCTTGTTTCAGTAACTAAAGATAACCAAATCTATCCTTCTGCCTTTACTTTGTTTTCAATTACCTATCAACGGATAGCATTTCCTATCGATACTAGCTATCTGTCATCGGGAGGACAAATAGCTTACTAGAGATAGAACGCTCATACGATTCGTGGTTACCTACATTTCTATATACGCTTGAAGTTACTCTCGGATAGACGAAGCTATCTCTAGTAATGTCAATCGCTTATCCGTCAAATTCGGCCGATTGACTTGAGATTTTGAAATATTATTGCTCTAATTTTTATAAATGATGGAATATTGTAGCAGTGATTATAGTGATATGGAATTATTACAAATTATAAATGATTGTGATACAGACAGTGACAGTGATTCCGATACTGTGCGATCATAAAAGAAGTATAAGCCACGAATAAATTACAAGAATAAGCTAAATTATTACGAATTTGCATATCGATTCAGACTAAGCAAAGGTGCTGTAAATGAATTAAATATTATATAACCTATTTGAAAACTACATCTAAAAGGTAAGGTTAATTTTGTCATTCTAATTTCCTTACATTACCTACATAAGGTACCTAATATCAGAATTCACTCATGTTTTAACTTTTTTCAGAAACCATGGTATGTCTCCCTTGCATCAGATACTTTTAGCGCTACGATTTAATGCGTTGGGCACTATGCTGGTATCTGTTGACTCAAAGTTCAAAATTTGCAAGCGGTTATTATAGCTACTGCTGTGCTACATAATATTGCGAGGAAAATGAATTTACAAGAATTAGAACCAGAAATATCAATTGCCATTATACCACAAGAAAATAATTTTGTTATAGATAACCTTTAACCATTAGATTTTATTATTCACGGCAATCACTCATAAATGATTACTTCAACAACACATAATTATACATATAAATATTGAATTTATCAGCGTTTTATTTGTTTTTAAATATATAGGTATTTTACACTTAACAATGAAAGTCCTTCCTTTTAAATGGAAAAACTATTTATTTATTTCATTTTTTAATTTTTAAATTTTCTAACTTTGCATTCTCTAATTCTAGCTGAAGTTTAGCAATAACGATTTCTTTTTCCTGTAGCTCTAATTCAACTTATTTCTTTTTCATTGTTTCGTCTCTAGTCGTAGGTGCTGCCTTTGCTGTCTGAAAAAGTTGGTATATCAATGATGAGAGGAGATGAACGCATTGTAACTATTAAACATAAATATATTTCGTAGATACTTACATGAGCAATTTTGTCAAAATTGAAAGTTCAAACTGTCAAGATGTTTCGTTTTGTTATTGACTTTGGATGGCTAGCATTACCGTGACTTTGTTAAAAAGAATGCAAAATCACACAAAACAAATACTTATTTATATATTGATATTTAATTTATATTAAAATTAATTTATTACTCAATTTTATAATAATAAACAAATAAAAAAGATATAAATGAAAAATAAATTTTGAAAGTGACATCGTTTCGTGGTTATCGTTAAACGAAACGTTCGAAGAAGCTAAGATAGGTGAGAGGGAAAAGTAATCTATCGTTGGTCGAAGACAGATGGCACTTATCCTTGATTGTGAAACGCATATTAACGATAGATAAATTGTAACTGACATTCGAGGATAGCGATCTATCTATAATCGTAGATAGGTTATTGAAAACGGGCGTTAAACTATCTTATTATTATAAGTAGCAATTGTGAGAGTATTTCAAGGTTGAACTCTTTTCACGTCGAAGGTTTCTCCATGGAATGTTTATAAGAATTAAACGTCTTTGTTCAATTTCAAATTTATTACTTTTGTATGAGTCCATGATTTGTTTATTGGTCCGTAGATTAATATTTTTTTTCTACATGGCAACTTAAAGGCTAATTAAAATACACGAGTGCGACGTATACACAATAATATAAACAATTTTCGTATGTTTTTTTGCTACGTTATGATCTTGTAATGAAAATTAATTTCACTTTTTGAATATTGGTACCTTAAACAGAAATGTTCTTATTTTATGCTTGAAAGGTTTACAAAATAAAATGTCCATCAAAGAATAAATATGATTACATTTCTCATAATGTGGACACGACATGCGCTTAGTATTAAATATAGTTTAGATTCTAGTACATGAAATCAGTGATTTCTACCAGGATATGTGGAGGATCTTAGAGATCTGCTAATGTACAAGCGGTTCTCAAAAAAGGGGATCTGTCTGATCCGGAAAATTATCGTCCAATAGGTAATACCTCTGTACTTCGTAAGTTGATGCACCTATGAATTCACAGTCTTAACTAATTATCGCTAGAACGGGTTTCGTCTACAGGTGATTATCTAGCGTACATAACACAACTCTGGAGTGAAGCTCTCGAAAGGCGTCGAAAATTGCACAGAAGACTTCATTCCAAGATACAGGCATACGAATTGCCAGTTCAACTGTGCATCTAGATTCCCAGCATCTTATAAAAGCAAAGGATTCGAGATTTATTTGGTAGTTGCGCTTCGAAATTTCATGCAGTGAATGCTGGGCTTTACCTCAATATCTTTCTTTCTTTTTCTTTTGCATATCAATTATATGCTCACCTTTCGGAATATACATTTCTATAGACGATAGTACAATACATAAAGATTCTATGGTTGGGCAGCAGCTGGTAGCCGAGGGATCTAATTTTTAAACTCGTTAGGACATTGGACATTGCCAAATAGGGCTCTGATAATTTAATTGAGTTTAATGTCAAGAAAACACGGGTAAACACTTTCACAGCGAAAAAGACTCCATTTTCCCCAGTCCCATCCATCTATAACACTACGCTGGTATACAAAGCAAAATTGCCATTGTGACATAAATCCAAAGCATTATATGAAGGCTGTTATCAATTCAATTTAAATTGAAATTCTCTACCTTCTTCAGCAGGTCATTCTTCCTGATAGTTCTTATCACTACGATTTACCATCTTGGATTCTCTATTCCAAGATGGTAAATGGTAGTGGTGACTTTTCATATACCCGGATAATAAAGATAGCAACATAATCCTGTACATGACAGCAGTTAAGATGAACAGCCTTATGCTGAACTAATTCACATAGGATAATTAACACTAAAGGCTTTGTGTTGTCTGTTTTCTAAATACATAAATTATGTTGGTCTAACAGCCAGCTTGTATCACAAATCATGAGAACTCGATTGTAAACAAAGCATTCATTTTATGATTTTTCCAAATTACTAAGTACGCAAATTGAAGACTTTTATTTAATCAAAACTATCGCTAAGTCCATCGAGTTTGTTAGGTTAGTGAGTGATCGAGTGAGTTAGGTAATTTTAAGTAGCTAGCATTTTAATTTGTATTGTGTATCTGTGGCGATAAAGTATTTCGACTTATTGCTTAACAATGCATAAAAAATTTTATTTTGAAAAATTGTTTATTTCGAAGACCGTTTGAATTTAATATTGCCAATTAATTAAATTCAAATACCTCATCGTATATTTTCTCTAGCTGATCCTTTTCGATGCCAAGGTTGTCGTAGAGGATATCCCCGCTGACCGGCACGAGTTTCTTCATGACATGCGGTTTTTCTTCCCTTATTCTTGAGAATAGCTGAAATAACAGAAAAGTGAGAATTTAATTAGTGAATTCGACAATCTATTACAAAAAAAATCGCTTACTATTTTTATTTTCACGATTATTTTAAGGTGGAATTGATATTTGATTTAATATGTGACTCTTAAGTTCCCTAACTAACTTGTACATTTACAAATATATAATGTTACTAAGATTAATACACAAGATTTACACAGATTACAAAAAAGTGATGTTTCTTTTATTTAAACAAAGTTCGTTACTGGTCATAATTTATAAGTACGTGTACAATATTGCATCGATACAAAATGTGGAATAGATTAACAAATACAGTTGGCTGTACATACAGGTAATTTCCACATATCCTCTATTCGCGATTCAGGCGTCTTCCCGCGCTTGCTGCGCACGAGTGCGTACACGCAGCCGATATCAGGCACGCTGTATAGAAGTTTCTCTATAAGAACCTTCCCCATCAGTCCTGAGGCACCAGTAACAAGCACCTTTCTGCCTCTGTACCACTCGTTCACTTCTGACGTCATTGTGGTACCTTTAAATAGAAATTAAAACTAGTGTTATAACCAAAAATAAACCATTTCAAGATATTGTATTATACATGAAACATATTCTTATTGAAATTCCATATTTTTTTAAATATTTTGTAACTATAAGAAAGTGCAAATTACAAAATATTGACTACAAATTCCATTCATGTTGAAATATGTAAGGAATGATAAAGAAAAGCATAAAAATCACAATTAAAAATAATTACAGGAAATTGTAATTTACAGGGAATTAAAATGGGTGGAATTTTCGAAAGGATGATATTTCCCTCTTACATAGCAATTTCATTTTTCTGTGAGAAAAATAAACCAAATCGGGATTTATAAAATTAATAAAACGAAGTGTGAAAGTTTAGATAACCAAGGTCATTTAGGCTTGTAGTTGAAACAAAATAATTTAATAAATAAATACCATATATTTCACCGCGTGTAAATAATGGTTACCTAAGTATAACACGAAAGTGAATTACTCACTGTATTATGTGCGTACGCGCCGCAAATGAGTGCTGTGATGTATTTCGTAACATCTGATGCAAACTTGTACTTACGATCTTCAGTGTAATTTAGTTTTACCGCAAAACGACGAAGGTTTACGAACATAACAATTTACTAACGGTTATTTCAAAGAGCCGTGACATTGAAACCAAATTAATGACTTGTGTTCCTTATTTATGACTTGGAAATACTTATTTTCGAATATTTTATTTATGTCTCTATATTATGAGTAGAAAATAATTTTGTTTGATTAAAAAATTAAAGGAATAAAGTATCATGTATTATAACGTAATCGATTTTTGAACAAAAAATTTAGTAGAACGTCTTCAGTCCAAAATACGTAACGATAAACCCAAAGACACCCATCTCAATTTAATGATAAATATTAATAAAATTGCTTTTTAGTGTTTTATAATCTCTACTAATATTATAAATGCGAGAACAACTACTTTTGTCTGTGTATGTGTTGTTGTTATATGGCCAAACCATTGAATATTTGATTACTTTTGGTGTGAAGCCAAATTGAACTCCTTGGAAGGACATAATTATGTGCGACACTTTTTTAACTTTTACACTTAACGACTAACCCTTACAGGTTGATATTTTTTTTCTTAGCGATGTCTACTTTTCATTAAATACTATTTATTGAGCATTTAATAAGATAAACTTTCAGCGAATCTGATAGAATGAATTCCGTGGTGATGGAACCGCATATTACGCGAATATGAGGTAAGGCGGTTTTCTCTTAAATAAGGTCATTCTGGCGTGGTTACGTAAATCTATCGGATCTAAGCGCAGAGAAACAACATCAATTTATTGTCGCTTGTTCATCTAACTAGAATTGTATATATTTGACGACGAGATGTAACTTATTATATATACTTGTTGACTTCCAGGCAGGATGTATTATATATGTAATTTATATACTATAGTATTTAACTAACCTGACTTTTATTTTTGAATATTGAAAAAGAGTACCTACTGAGTTTCTTCTGTTATCATTATAACGTAATATTTTTTTTATTTATTTTTTGTACAATTACCAGATAAATAAATAATAAATATGAGACAACATCACATATATTACTCTGATCCCAATGTAAGTAGCTAAAGCACTTGTGTTATGGAAAATCAGAAGTAACGATGGTACCACAAACACCCAGACCCAAGACAACATAGAAAACTAATGATAATCTACATTGACTCGGCCGGGAATCGAACCCGGGATCTCGGAGTGGACTCATGAAAACCGGTGTACACACCACTCGACCACGGAGGTCGTCAAATAATGTTATAGTTGATGTTCTCTATTGTCGTTTAAATATCGATAAATCTAACACTAAATTTATTAGGGAATAATTTCAATTATTCGATTATCTCGTAAGGAGTTGTCAACTTAATTATGAATCACAATGTTATATAAAATATAAATTCTTATATAAACTATTATTCTATATGTTATATTCTCCTTTAATTTTGTATTACTTTTTGTGTTTTTATTCTAACGTTTATTAAGGTGGGAGTGAAGTGTTTAATTTTTTGCTATGAATGTATAACGTAAACGCTTGTAGCTGTAGTAGTAGTTTGCACGGCACAAGAACTTGTTTCCTACTTTCTAGATTTATGAATAATAATAAATAAATAAAATATAAACTTTTAGTTTTAGATGATCAATCATTATTAAAAATTCAACGTCGATCGCAACAGACACTCCTCATACATACATATACTTAATGTATATTTAATAAAGAGAAAATTTTATTATAAACATAAGTATATTTCTTTTTGTCTCTTCGTACGCGTATAAGCTATTGGCAAAGTACCATCAGCATAAAAAAGGTACATTTATGTTAATGTAGCACAATACCATCACGAAAAACCTAAGACCATGACCCTTTTGTAAATACCATTGTATGTCAATCTTTCATATTTTTATTTTTCTAACAATTTAAGAGTACGTTAATTATTTTCCTTGACAAAGGTATGACGTCATCAATGTCATCATTCATAGCCAAGGCTGTATCCTATTTGTTTGAGATAATCGTAGGTAATGTGTAAGAAGAGATAACTCTTCTGTTTATACACACCAATCTGCGCATTTTGTCTGTTGTCAGTTTGGACTACATGTGAATTAATTACTATAACTCAATATCTACCTATAAATTAAAAAAAAAAAGAAAGAAAAACCAGTCAGTATGGGCCACGTCTTGCAAGAAGGACTAGCTCCAACACCAGTTAATATCAACTGATATTTAATAAGTTAGATTGTAAGTCGTAACTGTGAGCTCGTGGATGTAGTGTAACTTTAAAAAAATAACGTAGTCATATTATTATAGATAATAATGCATTGGAAACAAGTTTTATCAAACACCTTTTGTTCTGCATTGGTTGTGTCTCTATGATCTTATCCAAACACATTTTTTACTTTTAATTTATTGGTTAGTGTGGCATAGAGATTTTCAACGAAATTTGACCAAAGGCTTTTACTAACATATAAATAAAAATATTAAACATTGTACATTTGAAACACATGTTTTAAGTATTTGGTTTATAAAATATATTTGGTCGATTTTTTAAGAGACTTTTCATTAAAAAATCTAATTTATTTTTTATGTTTTTCAATAATTAAAGTATGCCTTAGATTGGTTAGTGATATAAACGAGTCTTTATAAAGAGAAAGTAAGCCTACGTGGAAATGAGCCGGATGTTTGTATATATAACAAATATTACGTCAATATTCTTTAGAATAACAATACAGAAATACTATGTATGTCAAGAATGTGATAGAGTAATTAGGGTTGCTGTGTTAAAAAATAGAATTTTCTATTTTTTAAAAACATGAATTATTAGTATTATTATATTAGAAAAATTTTATTAAGTATAGGTATTAAAACTGTTTTAGCCTGTTTTATTGCACTTATATTTCTCTTAATAATGTTACTTTAATTGTACCCGCACCTATTATAAAAAAAACATTATATATTATATTAAAGTTTTAACTGGGCAAATAACTCTATTACGATTTCATAGAAAAAACAGAGCTTTTTTTTATAGGTAAAATCTGTTTAACTCCTATCCCCCAAAACGAGGACAAAACAGCGGGATAAAGCTGATAGCTCTATGTATATGTTATTTATATATAATAAAATATATTTAATAATCAATCAAACCAAGAAAAAAAAATTTTGGTTCCCATGAGCTGAAAACTTAAATATAATGTTTAAATATTTACAATACCTAATAAGTTACTTTTGGAGTCTTTGTTCATGTTTTACAGATTGCCTTGTCTTGCTTTAGCTGAATTTATTATTTACAAAGTTTAAGTAAGGACAGATTATATAAATATTTAGTACAAAAACCAGGAGGATTGCTGTTGACAAAGGCATTTGTTCTGAAACATAAATTGGTATGAAAACAAATGACTGAGAATTGTTAACTGTTGCTTAAAAAGTAAGACGAAAAAAGGCTTAATTAAAATATATGAATGATTTAAATTAAAAATATTAAAGATCAGATTATGTTATAGTAACAATAATGAAGCACAGTAACAAATGTTATATGTAGAAGCATTATACACAATATTATTTAGAAGATATATAAATTAAAAACTATTGACTCGTAAAAGATAATACTCTGACCTGAGAAAAACCAGTAAAATAAATTTAGTTCAGTTTATGACCGATTTTGTAATTGCTTACAATTTTCAACCGACTTCCAAAAGGAGGAGGTTATCAATTCGTCTGTATTTTTTTTTTTTTTTTTTTTATATTTGTTACCTCATAACTTTTCACTGGGTGGACCGATTTTGATAATTTTTTTTTTGTTTGAAAGGTAGTGCTTCCCGTGGGGTTCCATTTTTTTTCAATTTTTTTCCGATGATGATATCCATATGAAAACGACATAAGTCTTAAATTTGCATTATGTATATGCGCGACAAATAGGTGAATAACTGAAAATGACGTTTACCAATTTTGATAATTCTTTTTTTTATTATAAAATATATACTTCAAGGGTAATTTGGTGAAAGTTTGGTAAGGTTCTGAGCACAGGATCCATAACAAAGTAACGGAACGGAAGGGAACGGAACAATTCTGAGGAGCACGTTAGCGATACTCAGTCGAATCTTTTATTTATAGGTTATTTGGATATATGACTCACCTTCCGTAATGTGGTTATGTTTTTGTAATTATCATAGTCGAATATTATAATCAACTAGCTACCCACCCCGGCTTCGCACGGGTGCAATACTGATACTAAATATACTACAGAATTTGTTTATTTACGACAGACATCACATCGCAAACTTCTAAAATTATCAGTGTTTCTTTACTATATTGTTCATGTATTATATACACAAACCTTCCCCTTGAATCACACTAACTTTTAAAAAAAACCGCATCAAAATCCGTTGCGTAGATTTAAAGATATAGGGACAGAGAAAGCGACTTTGTTTTATACTATGTAGTGATGGAACTCCTATACGGCTCGCAGTTAGGGTGCAATATGGGGCAGAATTTCTTACTATCTTTAATCAAAATTTGTGTATGTTATGTGATGTCACATGGTGTACGAAATATAGTTGGTCTTTTTCAAAGTTTTTTTGCTGAGTTCGATTACAGCTCTTTCGAGGGATCCTTGTAGTTTACGCCGCGTGACGTATTAAATCCGCATTTTCGAAAGTCTATTTTTGCTTTATTCGCAAGTTTCCTTTGAAATTGTCCTCGAAGTAGTTTCTGACTCATATAAGCGGAACGCTTAATCTATCCATATTAAAAAAAATTAGTAAGTCAACATCAGCTTCACTTAAAATCAAAAAATAAATAAAAATTTTAACAAAAAGAAAAACCGACTTCAAACAAAACACTATTTTAAAACAAATGAATATGCACAAAAAAGTAATAAAAATAATTGCGTATTCAACATATTTTTTAGAGTCCTCCTAAGTAAAATGAAATGAAAAATATTAGCCTACTTAAAAGTCGATTTACGATTATGTAATGTAATTATAGTTATTGGTATATTTGGAGTCGGTGTCAGCCAATAAAACCCTATAGTATATCTATCAAAAAACAATACGAGAATACTTTAACAAATATGTTTTTTACAAATTACCTTTTACACAATGATATACTGGATCAATCAAGGGGCTCGTATCGCTTCTTTCTTTTGATTGTTGGGGCAAGGGCACCGTGGCTGACACCGGCTCCAAATATACCAATAACTATAACTACATTACATAATCGTAAATCGACTTTTAAGTAGGCTAATATTTTTCATTTCATTTTACTTAGGAGGACTCTAAAAAATATGTTGAATATGCAATTATTTTTATTACTTTTTTGTGCATATTCATTTGTTTTAAAATAGTGTTTTGTTTGAAGTCGGTTTTTCTTTTTGTTAAAATTTTTATTTATCAATGTAACACACAAACAGCCAGAAGGCTTTAATTCAAAACACTGTGTTGTTGACGACTTAACTAATTTTACATAAAAACTCTTTGCATTCAAAAGTTCTTAAACGATTTTTTTACTAAGTAACAGAGGTATTTTAATCGTTTTTTAGACTATAGGATAGATACTATGCTATGAATTTCATGATTTCATGAATGAAAAAAATACCATAATGAAAAGGAAAAGGGATCAGGGTTATATATGTATACAATATTTTATGTTCTTTTCAATACCGTCACCTTTCGGGTCTCATCTTTACATCCATAATCATATCCAGCGGACCCATTCATATTTTAATATTAAATTATCAAATGTTATGAATGCTAAAGCCAGCGTGGGAGTGTTTGTATTACGTAACGTAGCCGGTTACTATTAATCGTAATCAATATACCACACCTACTATTAAACAACCTCACGAAAAAATATATCAAAGCTAAATAATAACAACATTTAATTAAAAAAATATAAAGTAATAAATTAAATTTAATATAAAAGTTACGTGGAACATAAATAGGAGCGCATAGTTTTTATAGATTTTTAATTTTATTTCAAGTCTTAATATTTGCAAGTTTATATAAAAAAAAATCTTTTTTAGATGTCTGTAACAGTAGGCCTTTATAATTACTTATTATATAATAAAACTTGATTATCAATGTAAGTTAACGCAATATTAATTAAATAATTATATAATAATATGTAGTACACACAATTTACGAGAATAACGCCAAAAAGTATGTCGGTACTAATCTAATTATACAAAAGCATAAACATATCACATATAAATATGTATTAACTTCTCATTCTATTCAACTTATGTAAACTTGTTTTGAACAACATATAATTATTAGAACACAAAAATAGTTTGACAAGAAAACATAGCTTTATAACTTGATAGACAAATTAGTTCCATATATATTTACTTAGAAATGAAATACATAGATTGAAAACCGTAGAAACAATCATAGTATGTTCCATAAACTGAATCTGTTGTTTTTTTTTTTAATATTTTAGTCTCTATCTTTATTTTCTTGTTTATGGTTTATTGGTTTATTGGATTACACGTTGTATAGTAAATAAAATTTCAAAATAGCTTACCGAATCACAATTTTTTTCTACGAAAAGCAATAGACCGCGACGTCCGCGGTACGTTCTGCGCGGGCGCAGGGCAACTGGCGCGTTGTTGTGTAAAGCTTGTCTAACTTACCTGACTGCTTGGTAGGAGGTTGCAATTGCGTGTAAACTGTGTGTTACAGTATAATACCTATACGAAACTGTTTAATAGTTACCACGCAAAACACTAAATCACGCATTAAAATTAAATGAAATAAATTGTCTTGTAACAAAAAGTATTTAATAAATATCAACTCTATTTTTTTTACTTATAATTTAACTGTTTTGGTAGAGTATATAAATGACTACCAAACTGTTTATACTAAGTAGCTACTATATAAATAAATAAATTATTGGTACAAGGTATACCAATTCGGTTTCAGATGTGACAGCTTCTCGTAGGTTCAACAAAAATTTCTCGTTTTTTTGTTCTACAAAACAATCATCTTATGCCTAAAACGTATGTAAACGTACATATGATTATGTTAATAACAAACTGGCATAAATAAACTAGCTACCATTTGCCAATATAATTACAGGAATATAAACAAAAATACCGTGTACGAGATATAATTAAAATGACATGGAATATAATTAATTATGTAATCGAAACAGACGGAGATCACGTCTCCGCTTTTACAATTATTAAGAACCTACATGAAGTACTTTTTGGTCGTCAATAATTAATTCAGTTCGGCATCGAGACATTACCACTGAATCTAAAGGATGGAGTAAAAAGGGTTCACTAAAAGGATGAAAGGTTGGCTAGAGAAAGGCGTCTGATTGCATGCAACATGAAATACTGGTACTGCGGAGTTTGAAGACAACAACAGAAGGCCGCATTAAATGTTTTGTTTTGATCACGTGTTGAGTCGTCGAAATCAGACGGATGCTGTTCTATTGTTGGTTCAAGTCTCTTCTTCCTTTATTTAATTGGCTTTCTATATTTAATTTTTTATAAAGTACGAAATAGCGTCGTAGGTACGCTGTTAACACTTTTTGAATATGTAAATAAATATGTATATTAATATGTAGCATTAGATATGAGCATTACTCTCTCTGTGATAATACATTGATTGATTCATATCAATGATTTACTCGTACATATATACATATCTTACACACACCTCGCCCATAACTTACTCATATACATTAAACTTACAAAAATCCAAACGTATTTAATAACTTCAGTTGTAAAACTAATGTATCTATTTCTAAAAAATGGAAACGTCATAAACAAAGGCACATTTTTGGTCAAAATATAAGAACGATACATCTGGTAATAAATATCAATGAAATACCTTCTAAAAGACAAAAATCTCAGAAGGCAAATGGGCCCCAAGGACAGTATTGCTAAGTCGCATTACACCTAGTTGATCCACCCTTGTCCCGCCGTTACCAAAATCTATGAAAATATATCTTCAACATGTGTTGTTACGTTTAAGTTTACTGACAATCTGATATAGACCATTCTTTAAGGACAAATATGAATAAGAGGAAAATCCGTCATTAGTCAACAAAAATGATAATTCTCAATTCATCCTGTTCTTGAACAAATAATTTGTTATTAAGAAACAAATGGATGTAAGAAGACTGATCACATCGAAGTAAAATAAAATACGGAGGTTCTAGTTTCCAAAAATATTCTTACTAAAAAAACGAAAAATAATAATCAAACTCTTAAAAAATTAGACGATATTAACGTTACTAATGAGTTAATTTGGACATAATATTTATTTCGTGTTAATAATTAAGTGTATTATAACCTGTTAATGTCACGGGTCTTTTGCATAATGTGTTACATGCAGTTTTTAACACATATATATTAAAAAAAGGATAATTACTGCGCCTATTAACGCCATCTCTGGACAGGATTACTTATTATGTACTAAGCCACGCTTAACGCCATCTAGTGTTAATAAAATGCAAATTTAATTATCTTATTACATAGTTTCGGTCTTATAATATAGATGTCTCTATATAAAACTTATTTAATTGAAAAAAAAAAGAGTAGTAGCGATATGCACTACGTAATCAACTGGTTTAAATAACCTTTGATACAATAAAAATATTTATATAGGTAAGGTTACAATATCATTTAGTTAAATAAAATCGTATATTAAACTTTCAGCACGTTTTCGTAATGTTTTCAAAATCAAAATAAACTGCATTCAAGTGGGCTTTTACAAGAACTTTTGAATCGTCAATTAATAATTAAGTGAAACTACCACCCGATTCGGAAAGTAGATTCTACCGAGAAGAACCGGCAAGAAACTCAGTAGTTACTCTTTTTCAACATTTAAAAAATACAAAGTCATGTTAGTTAATACAATTATTTAAATTAATATATTGTCTATGTCCTTTCTACGAGAGAGGTCTATTAAAATAAACCAATTCAGTGAATGAATGAAAAAGATGGTTGTATAGAGCCGGTCAGAAAAATGACGATTTCTGAAAGTTGTTAATTGAATGGCTTATAAAAGGATATTGACAAATAAAATAAATAGATTTAAAAATAATCAAATTTTGCTTTGATCATATTTGTTGTCCATTTAATAGTTTATATAAAAATTAAAAAATTGTTTTGGATGGTGTAATGATGATGGTACTTATATTTAAATTAAAATTGAAACAAAAAATCAAGGATATTTTTTGTTTAAATTATTTGAATTTCGTGTAAACGGAGCCCTCATTATTATGCGTATTTGCGCAATAATGGCAACATTTTTTTATTGAATAAATCAAAAAGTGTCCTTTGTTTTTGCCATAACATAAAACTGACATAAAACTTCATTATGGAAATTGTAATCTGTCTAACAGTCTTCGAACGTGATTAAGCAATAAAAATTTAACCACACAAAACTTTCGAATATTACTACTCGTAAATTAAATTGATTCAATCGTAAAATATTCTTAATGAATTAATTGATCACCATAGCACAGATGTATTCTGTAACAATAAACTCAAAACTCACCGCAGAACACGATTATAAAACGTTGATGTGATATGCAACATGGACTAAAATCTATAGAACACACGTATCAAAATGGCGTATCAGTGTAAGTTATTTGTTATCACTTCAGGAGTATGAATCGATGTGAATTCTTACAGAGGAACTATGTAACAGTTGCAGTTTAAATCCATGAAACTAGTATATTGTAAAATTTAACAAATCATAATAAAGTAAAAAGTAAAGTAACAGCCTGTAAAATTCCCACTGCTGGGATAAAGCCTCCTCTTCCATTAGGGAGAGGGCTTGGAACATATTCCACCACGCTGTTCCAATGCGGGTTGGTGGAATGTGGCAGAATTTCAATGAAATTAGACACATGCAGGTTTCCTCACGATGTTTTCCTTCACCGCCGAGAACGAGATGAATTGTAAACACAAATTAAGCACATATACATAGTGGTGCTTGCCTGGATTTGAACCCGCAATCATAATTTAAGATGCACGCGTTCTAACCACTGGGCCATCTCAGCTCTCTCAAATCATAATAATCAATACATATTATTAAACAAAGTCCTACCTATATACAGACAGACAGAAGCACCGACCGCTATGTAGGTTTTTGTGTTAATAACTTAAAGTACAACAATTGTTAAACATGTCGAAAAAATATAAATTAAGGGTAATAATATTTAAAAAAAACCTTCGACCACCCGTGTGAAGCCGAGACGGGCCGCTAATAGTAACTAATAGTTGTATCCTTATCCTATTATCCTTTACTTCCTGAGCTTTGTAATCCCCTCTGAGAGTTCCACCTACTCATTAGAAATTCCACTGCCAAATAGCTATATTTAATACTGTTCCAGATTGAATGGTGACTGAGCCAGCTACAAGGAATATACCATGTTAGGTCACAAGGTTGGTGGCAATTTTTGATGGATACTTACTACCACTTGACCCATCCATCACCAACATAAAAATGGTGGGTCTATTAAGGATAGTCAACAAACGAAGTTGCTGATTTGTAAAACAAATATTAGTATTTTAATTTGTAATTAAATATATCTACAAACACTAGACATCTTCTGTGCAAAGAAGTCTCTGTCTTCTACCGTTCCGACCGTGTGTACACCGGTTTTCATGGGTACGCCACTCCGAGGTTACGAGTTGGATTCCACTCGAAGTCGTTGTACAAAAATAAATTCGTTTTCTTTGTTGCCTTGAGCCTAGGTGATTGTAGTACCATCATTTAACTTCTACACAAGTGCTTTAGCTACTTACATTGGGATCAGAGTAATGTATGTACGTAGGTAACATTGTCGAATATTTATTATATATTTATTTATATATCCTAATAAAACTCAGTAAAAAAATTCAATGTTTAATCGGGGAATAAAAATATATAGACAAAATTTCATAAAATATATTTAAATTTAACCTTTGGTGCTACGTGCAGATCGTGTCCGTATCTGTAGCGGGCTATTACAATCCAATGCTAATCTGGTAATATCTGAAACGTTCGTAAATTCCAAATCCTCGTTATTCAGTATCAATTAAATATAATAATAAGGGCATTCAGTGAATCGACTACACCAGCAAGTTTTAATTTTGCATAAAAAATAGTAATATATTTTTAATTTAAACACCTGAGACTCTAATATGATTTATTATAAAAACCCGAGACTCATTGTGTTTGTATTGCTTATAGACCGGGAGATGATGACACAAAATATTTGGTCATTTGTATGGCGGTTCTTCAGGGGTCTAATTACGAAAAGGCAAAGAGGAAAATGATGGTCATAGCGCTCGCACCGGCGGCCCAATCGCGTGGGCGTTAATCGAACGCGTCGGAAAAATAACGAGTGTCGAATGATTTGTTACCAAATATTTTGTTTCATCATACCGGGAGATGATATCTATTACTTTCTATGTTTATCTATCTTATGTAAATAAATATAATAGCATTAACTTTCAACCTTGATTTGCAAGTCATCGCTGATCCGTTGAACTGGAAATAGCGCAAGAATGGATCACTTACCTGCGGTCTATCTGTTCGCAATAATTTTTGGGAGACTACTGGAACTGATCCGAAATCTGCACATCACGGACTCACATCATTTGCATACAGTTGAGTAGAAGTAGAAGTGAACTATGTAAGCTGTATTTTTGGTAATAATTATAACATCATCATCAGCCCGTTTTTGTCCACTGCTGGACATAGGCCTCTCCAAGTGCACGCCACTGTAGTTTTTCGGCTACTCGCATCCAGCTCCTGCATGCCGCCTTGCGTATATCGTCTCTCCACCGAGCCTGAGGACGTCCTACACTACGTTTGCCGAGACGCGGTCTCCACTCTAGAACACGTTTTCCCCAACGGTTGTCGGTTCCACGACAAATATGACCAGCCCACTGCCACTTCAGCTTACTAATCCGGTGGGCTATGTCGATGACTTTTGTAATAATTATATACATAACTGTTAATTTCGTTTTTTTTTATTGCTAGTTCCTTGTAATGTTGCGTGTTTACACTTCATCTATGGCGCTTTATTTAATCAACAATCATACGATCTTAATTGATTTCAATGCATCTTTGAAAGAATTACGGTTATTGCTCCAATATGACAAATAACATTTGTATGCAACTCACAATGTTTGATTTAGTTATTTCCACAATATAAGATCCTATGCTCTGGCGTAATATGTCGACCTTTGTGTTTCAGAAGAAGAAAACTGGCTCAGGCTGCCATACTGACTGTTATATGTAATCTGGAAAGACTTTCTTTGGGAAATAGATTAAAGGAAATTAAAAAAGTGACTGTGGCTTCTAATCAACGTGATAATGTAAAAATATAAAAGACTTTTGTCGAATTTGTTACTTAAATTAACTAATTACGATACAATACGATATTATAAAATAAGCAACACGTTGCGGGTTTATAATTGTTTTTTTGGACAACTCCGAGCAAACATCCAAAACTATTTAAATGCAAAATAAAAAAAAAGTTTATTTAAGTTTGTGTAACTTAGAAGATAACATGATACTACGTAGAAGAAAACACACCTTGAAAATTAAATGATCGCCTCCAGGCCATTTGAAATCGAAATATTTTAAACGGCCACTTAGTATAAATTGAACGATTAACTCTTTTATTTTACTGTTAATTATTGAAGCTTTAAAGAAAACAAATATTGGACAGAATAGAAATTGGTGAGACATGAATTTTGTAATGACACTGGCTCGTTAATGAATGACGGTTATTACAAGAGACCGGAAAAGAGAAAGTTGTCTACCTCCTGAGCTTAACCTACGCTTCTTCGTAGCGTAACGTAAGCTCCGTCATTGAACAACGACGCCGTAAGCTGAAAAGCACGCGTGTGCCGCTAATTGCAAAATTAAAAATATAAATGAATTTATTAACCGCGTATTACATCGCTAATTTAATATTATTCAAAACGTGAGTGGTCGATTACCATACGAACTATATCAATGACCTGCGTGGGCTAAAATCTTTTAGACTAATCAAATTTCAATGTGGAGCAACAGTGTTTGTAAATCAGTCGTGATCGCCAGTGCTTATCATATTATATATCACCTGGCTGCACCCGGCCTTGCTATTCGATATAGTAATTCAATCATTACGAAGTAGACACGCGCATGGTACGGTAAAATTACATTCGGACTATTCCCAGAGCAGTTGGACGGAGGTTCCATAGAGATAAACACGTCTCAAGTCGTCGTACTGTGATGCGTCGGAAGGAGCTTCCTCTAGCTCAAAGCGGACGAGGCAGAGGTTTAATAGCAACCAGAGCGAATCAACAGCAGCACAGGATGCAAGGGATTAAAAGTCAACTACCGAGAAGCTACTCCTCACCCGCTCCACAAAATGAGACCAGTCCCCGGAGTAGTCAAAGTAAAAGTGCAGTCATGAGGAGTTTTTCGTCACCCGAACCTAAACCGTCGAGTAGCAGACGAAATTCCGAATCATTTTATAGACCAGACTCGCGTGGCTCGAAGAGCGAACTGGATTCTGATTTGGAACACTTCGAACAATTTGAAGATTGCTTAATCGATATTGATGCGGAGGCTGACGAAGTATACGGGCATTATCAGAGAAGCCCAGAGAGAGAGAGACCTAAGCGAGTGGTCACAACGCTTCTTCCCGGCAGTGGCCTTCAGAAAATTACAATTAGACCAATTTGTTCTAACGCAGCCCAAGGTCAAACCGTTCAAGAAGCTCCTAAAACGACGAAAAGAGATAAGTCCGAAAATAAAAGTAAGTACATTAACTTTGTAATTTCAATAATTCTTAATATATCGGTTAAGGTTACTAAGCAAAACTCGTTTATTGAGCCTACGCGAATGAAATAGTATTATAATTTAAATAACTTGCGTGGGTAAGTTCATGGATTTTACAAGGTTATTATAGTATTGTAGTGGCAGGAAATAAATACGACTTTAATATTATATAATATAATTTACATAACAAAGCCATTATGATTAAAAAAAAAATAACAAACAATTTAAGTTCTTACAGAGATTTATATTTTAAATCTTTTGTGATTCTATTTAAATTTTTTCCTCGCTTCCTTTTCATTTCAAGATTTATTCGATGTTTTAAACTAATTACTCTATACATTTTTCCAGAAATTTCTCGTCTGAACTTTCGTCCTCTTATCTTGAAAATGCCAACTCCAAATATCCTTCATTCCGACTCGGAGCACTCCATAGGCATCGAGGAGTTGCAATCATCACCGCAGCTGGAACTGGAAGTATTAGAACTGAACAGAGAATTTGATAAGGGAGAGGAACACTTAAACAAAGATGTCGCAATAGCGGTTTCGGAAAGTGACACTGAGGTTAGTAATATAATCTTAATCAATTACTTCTAGAATACAGCTAGTCAGCTGCATTGCAGAAAGTAAGTAAAGTAACAGCCCGTAAATTTCCCACTGCTAGGATAAGTTCTCCCATTCCATTAAAGAGAGGGTTCGAAACATATTCCACCACGCTGTTCCAATGCCGGTTGGTGGAATGCACATGTGGCAGAATTTCGATGAAATTAGACACATGCAGGTTTCCTCACGATGTTTTCCTTCACCGCCGAGCACGAGATGAATTATAAATACAAATTAAGCACATATATACAGTGGTGCTTGCCTGAGTTTGAACCCGCAATCATCGGTTAAGATGCACGTGTTCTAACCACTGGGCCATCTCTCACACTCTCTTCCCCCTTTCCCCTTCTTCTTAATTTCATAATATGATAGTAATTTACAATTGAATTTATAATATATATCCTTAATAATAAAAAAAAAACGTACGCTTTTGTATATTTTATTACGAATACCGTGTTCCAGGAAGGATGTATTAATTTTGCAAAGTCGGAAGTAAGATGGTACAAGTTTACTTGATGAAACTAATTAAAGTATACTCACCAAACAGTATCATTAGTTAATTGACTAACTTTTCTAACCGTCGGAACATCTTATTTTATACCAAACGGAAGCGTCTGTTGCATTGCTAGTTAGTAATGATGAGTTAGGGAAATGGTTTATCTTCACTCTTAAATTATGTCAGATTTACCAGCATATTTAATTCTTTGATCTCCATTTGCAACTTTTGTCGTGTTCTAGACGCTAAATTTCCGGAATAATTTCAGAATCAAGTTAATTAGTTAGTTCAAAACGCCCACTGGCGCGTCTGAAATCTCTGGTTCCATGCGATTTGTCATAATTACGTTTATAACGCGAAGTAGCTGTCAGACGAGCGAAACGATGCTCGGTCACGCCAGTCAGAGGTCTACGGAAACTGTAAATCTAGTTAACGAGTGATGCGTTGTTATTGACACCATTTGAGATGACGTATCCATGGCATGACCTGTTTTTTAAAGGTATAACGATTGTAAGTGCGTTTTACTTATTAGTGTTATATGCTTAATTAATTCGGTTCTTTATGTAACGTTTATAATGAAACGTTTCTGGCGCAATAGCGAGTACTTTCCTCATTCTAGCTACGTTTTATTAATAATTAATTAAATTAAGTGGTTCCATTAAATTCGTCTATCTTGCAGACTGATGACAGTTACTTTTTTAGTTTATTTTTAGTTTTAGTTTATTGTTTACTATTAGTAAACAATTCTGACTAAAAATAATAGAATATTTACATGTTTAAATAATTCTATGAAAAAATAACTGTTTTGTTTCCTGTTACATACCTATATTTAAATAATTGAAATTATTCTTATATTCAGGACTATTAAAAAAAGTAATAAGTTAAACCTTTCGAATTATCATATTTTGTAAAGCATTTTTAATTAAATTTCAACTGAAAATTTCCATTGTGGTAAGACAGTGTATTCAAGAGTTTTTATCTTTTGCTTTTATTTCATTTTAAACAAACGCATCGCGTAGATACTGTAAATGGCCCACCTGGAAACGAAGGCATTCGTTCAATAGAAGAAAACGGAATTTTATAAATTTATTATTTTATTTATTTCATAAATTTTAAAATTCGAATCTCCAAAAATTTTACCACTTTCCTTTTAATCTCGTTCGCTGGTAGCAAGGTTTTTCGTAATTAAATTGTTAATACGAAATGACATAATTTTAATTCATTCTTGGACCATTTTTGAATAAAATTCGAACACAGGTAATAACACCTTTTTTAATAGTAACCATAGCAAAGGCATATTTGATTGATATAGTTTTTAAATAATGCTTAGTTAAACATTATAAAAGTCTTTTAAATGGCTCGGGGCACAAACCGCAAGCGTCAATTAAGATTCATTATTCTATCTTGGTTTTTAATAAAAAGATAAGGAAAATTCGTATAATTTTCATTAAAGTTTAAAATTATCATATATCTTGATAAGAAAGCCAGTAAGTTGAATACAGAAAGTTGTTCTTTTCACGTTGTGTCGGCGTGAAAGGCGTCGATACGTTAAAAGTCCGCGTGGCCCGGTTTCCTGGCCATCAAAGGTTGCGACACACGTACCCAAATAACCGAAGTTTAAATTTAACGAAATTTTATCTGAAGTTTTAAATTTATTCTTATGTATTCCTATTAAATTTCAGCCGCCCACTATTATTATGTAAACCAAAAGAGTTAATTTTTTTGTTATCTTAGAATGCTTACTTGCTTGCTTGGGTAGGTCATATATGGAATCACCGAATATTTGTATTTGTATTGTGTTCCTTTGGAAGTATGAATTAAATGACTAATTACAGACATAAGGGACCCTATACCCTGATATATTTCATACACTACCAATATCTATGATCGGTGATGACCACTTACCATCAGGAGGCGGAATGCCAGTGTCAATTACGTCAATATTCCTGATTTTTTATGGTATAGGTTGGCGATCGAACATATGGACCACCTGATGGTCAGTGGTTACCATCACCCATAGACAATGAAGCTGTAAGAAATATTAACTATTCCTTACATCATGTGCCACCAACCTTGGGAACTGAGATGTTATGTCCCTTATGCTTATAGTTACACGGCAAGTGTAACTACAAGCATAAGGGACATAACATCTTCCGTTTAAACCGGAACACGACAATATTGAGTACTGTTATTTGGCGGTAGAATAACTGATGAGTGGGTGGTGAGACGGGCTTGCACAAAGCCCTACCACCAAAACTTGGGTTACTTACTATATTTACGTAGTGTAAAACATATTTGCGTCCCGTTTTCTGTGTCTGAGATCTTATTAATAAGCAAAGAATTGTATTTTAATTTTTAATAATAAAAATTTTAGGAAAATAGCAGTTTATTATTTATTTTTGTATGTGTTCTACATTCTATAAGTTGTATATTATACCTGCGTGAGGTACGGGTAGCTAGTATTCTATAAATGAAACAAGAAACAAATGAACACACAAACCTTCTTAATACATATATCCAAACCTCTCCTATCAGTTAAGTGATAATCTAGCTAGTCAGATCCCATCCCCAGAATCCCAGATTCAAATTTTGGGTAGATAGAGTAAAATATTGCGCCATTTTTCTGTCATAAAATTAGAAGTCAGGAGTTAGGGAATTGGTAGAGATATACTCTCGTTTCTTGGATATTGATGTGTTTTATTATAAAGTTTTAAAGTGCAAGTATTTGCGCTGAGAATTGTGTACTGCATTATCATGATAAAAGTTCGCCTGTTAATTTGATTTGAGAAATTTTGAGAACTGAATTGAGTACGGCCAGACCGTGGAAGTCTCAAAATCAGTTTGAAATACTTTAAACCTATAATAATCCTAACATTAAAGGCATGACTTTATAAATTGTCCAAGACTATCTCTCAGAGTAGCAACGACGTGCGTAATTGGACAAATGACATACGCAAAATATTACATAAAAAAATGTTGAATAAAAGTTACGCTACGCACTCAAGAAAGGTCGATCAAATGATGATATAATGTTGAAAGATTAAGAATGAGTAGATAAATTGTTCAATACATCGAAAGCGTTTAATTAAATCAGACAAACAAAATAAAATACAAAAAAAAATTTTTCTAATAATTGTAAAACAATTTAAATAACATATTTATAACAAATGGCTTTTCCTAATTATAGTTATTATAATTGTATTATTGAATTTTTTTTCTTTATTAATAATACAATTACATAAGTTTTTGTACGATTAGAGTACGAAAAATAACTTTTTTCAAATGTAATATACATATACACATATGTATTGTTCTATATTGTTTTGCGTGTGTGTGATTTATTTACTTTTTTAAAAAACATTGTTAAGATTATTTTCGTTTATATAGAATAGCAATCAATAATCAATATGGCTGCGTCTCTTATCGTTATTGCACTGAGGGTAGTAAAAACGTAATTGCTATTTATCAGTGACCAAGCCAACGCAATATTAATTTCAAATAGATGACTACAATGACGTAAAACGAATGAAACATACAAAACTTCATACAAGAATTTATTAATAAAAAATGTGGAACTCAGGTAGAGTTAGATATTTTTTTGATACTATAAAATTCATTCTCAAATTTTCCAATGTAAATTGGGACTATATAGGGCGGGTCGGTTTTCCATTGATAGCCAGTATAAAGAAAGCAGTTCACTTCATATCATATGCTACGGAGTCGCTTACGCATGTATACTCTACAAGTTTTATTACAATTTGTTTAGGAATAATAGAGTGATTTTTTAATGTACAACACTATTTAAAATAAACCGTCTCAGTGTTTAAAATTTGTTCAAATCCTAGCTTTGACGAAAATAATGAAATACACAATTAAAAACTGTTTTATTTCTTGGAATAATTATATGCATGATTCGAATTTTATTTTAGACACGAAACAATAAAATACCTGTGTACAGTTATCGAGAATGCTTTTATTTTTAATGTAAAGCAAAAATTAATTAAATGGGGCTTCAAAATTATGATGGGGCTCGTGCATGACAGGTTTGTGATTAGGATGATTCGTTACAGACTAATTATAGTCAGAGACATTCGCTTGTACACAATAAACAAATATATATTTGATACGTGATGATATACATTGTTTACTAGAGCTACAGTGCTGGTATATAGGTAACAGTTTAATGTAGGTAATCGTTGACAAATGGTTTCGTTTCTTAATTTGAATTTCCGATACTGATATTATTACATCAAATTGATCATCATTATAATTATTCGTTTCCCTCTAGCGTGGATAAGTCAGCGTATTGAATTTACAACTCGATGCATAGCGGAACCACGTGGTCGCGTTACTATATAACTACGATCTGTCATCGCCAGTCTCGGAGCGTCTGATAACGCGCACGGCACGACCGCACTAAAACAAAACATTGCGCGTTGTTTACAATGAAAATAAATTGTATAAAATAATAGTTATATTATACGTGCCGAGTTGATACTCTATGCATCGCACGATTTAATTAAATGCATAACGACCGTAAATATCGTGTCGCCATTGGTTACTTCGCCGTTCCCGTGGTAGCTAAACGTAAACATTGCGTGATCGATAACAGTATCGGGTAGCGACTCGGCCGCAGTTGACGAGGAAGGTGTTGAGGTTTCGCTCGTTGCTACACTGAGCCTTCTCGACGGAGCGGTTCGTGACGACGGGTGCCCAGGAGGAATAATGAGTACGCCTTGACCTTGCGGTGCGGGGGCCGAGGCGCGCGATGACGCCAGCGCGGCCGGCACGCGTAAACGTTTTGGCTTTCGGGTGCGATCCTTCGTGGACGCCATCCGCGTAATCGGCGGTCAGCGCGAATCCAAAGTTTGCGTCAAAAATACCGGGGCGGGTGGGCGCCACGACGCCGGGGACTCACGAGCTCATTCCGCGAGCCGGCGCCGACGCCGACGCGCCTCGAACGACCGACCGACCGAGCCCACTCCCGCCGACCGAGCAACCGCGACATGCTCACACCTCGACATGGGTAATGTGCAGTGCTGCGCTAGCGACCGTCTTCACGAAGGCAAGACGCCCAAGAAACCGAAGAACAAGAAGAAAAACAAGAAAAAACAGAAAGAAAACAGTGAAAAGACTAACGGTGTCGGAGGTGGTAAAGTAAACGAGAGTGTGTACACAGTACCGAAAGTGGCAGATGACAACTGTGAGAGAGCTGCGCTTCAGGCTGCGCAGGCGCAGGCAACTCCTGATGATCCCGTTAAAAAATCCCAGGAATCGTTAAATATGACACAGCCTACCGATACAAATTCTGTCAAAAGTGAGACACGAAACGAAACCATGGCAGCGGCGCGGGAACGCTTCTTTGGTCAGGTATATAAATAATAAAGTAATTCTTGCATAATACAGTTACGTTTCAGTGAATAAACCAAAATTATAGACCAAGTTCGTTTCAAAACGATTCAATACACTTATCATAGCGGAACAAATCCGACCGTCTCACAGAGGCCGATCTGTTTTACATCATTTAATGTTGCTCTCTTAACTCATGATAATGACTTTTAAAATATACCCCATATCTTTGTTTTATCTCGAGAGTTTTACCCGACGTCAGCAAAACAGATGTTTGTTACGTATTTAATAAACGATCGCAGTACAAGCTATAAGTACCTATTGAAACATAACGTAGTCTCATGTAATTACGTCGATAAAAGTCAAAAGACATTTGTACATATGCAAATGTCAATGTTTACTTCGGAACGTGTCGTTGTAAGTTGATTCGAGCAACTTGTGAATATCAATATAATCGATTTTTGAATCGAAATATCGATTTCACGACGATTTTTAACGTTTGTACTCGTGTTATGATGTTTGTGTAGTGGTTATTTTGTTATTTATTAACTTGTTAAAATATTTAGCCATTAGACAGGTTTTCCGTGATGATCTAACATGCATTGATTAGTTGTCAAGGATGCCATTCTGACCTCTCCTCGTACCTTGAAGTAAATGTCTAAAATTCATCCGATCTTCTGTATAATAAGACGTATATAATGTAAAATGAATAATGCCTCAAAGTGGGCTCAAAAATTTATTTATTAAATTACAAAATAGTTTTTATATTTTTAATTTTTTCTAAAAACTTTTTAATTTTAGTAGTGTTGAAAAAAGAATAAATATAATGAAAATTGTACGTATTAATCAATGGTGGATAACAATGTCTCTGGAACATATCGGAATCTTCAAACCTGATACTTGAGTGATATGTTTACAAATTAACACAGCGGATTGATCTCTTTAGGATAGGGATGCATTCAGACGTATTATTTGTTAAGGCTGAAATAAATATTAATCTTAAGTGCGTGAAGTGGATTTGTTGATTAAGAAATAATATAAAAGTAATCATTTCCTTTTAATTGAATTTATTGAGTTCTATAAACCAAAATTGAGAAACATGTCAAGTTTCCGATTTAACTGAAACATCGTCAGTCAATATGCAAGCAAATTACTGTTGGATTATTTTCAAGTCAACTTTTATTTTATTTCTTATTAATTCATCCTTCCATAGTTATGTAAAAATTTGCATGAAAATCTAGTAAGATTCACCAAAAACTGAATTTGAATTTCAAACTGACTAATAGTTAAAAAAAACCTATACAAAAAATTAAAAATTTCCAAAATGGATTTATTTAAAAAAAAAACTATTCATAGTGTTTATTTTTCAGCATAATCAATTTCACCTTATGACTTCAAATTATTTATAAAATAAAAATAAATAATAATAAAAATAACAATTAATAGACAATTTATAACAATGACATAGTAAAATCGACGTGGAATAGATATCCAAACACGTCAAATATATTTTTATCTATTTATTATTTTCGCGACAATGTCGTAGAAAACAGTTGGCATAGAGCAGCGATTGTGTAACAACAGAAAATAGTTATCCTCGCATGTACGAGCGACTATTCAGCTATCAATCTTATTTAACACTGTCAACAGAATCATCCTAAGTGTGTTCACAGAAACATCGAAAATATTATCGATTTTTTTCCCTTCAGTACATCACTATCCAAGCGTAATTATCTTGCAAAATCACGAGATACTTTGTACTAACGTTATGAATGCAAAATTAGACGTCTACATGTTTCGTTCATGGCTAACTGTTGAATCTATTTTAATGAAATTTCGTTCGATGCAATTGTACCAATTACCTAGGTAAGTTTTACAGAACTTCCAATAGGGATTGAACTACTCATTATAGAGCTAAATGCCATTAATGCGTCAATAATTATATTAATAGATGCAATGTCATGAGTAACGTGTATATTTATCTAATAAATCATCAAAAAAAAAAAAAAATCTCAGTACCGACCAAATGATTATATTCCGAGTAAATTACAAATAAGATTTCAAAAATAGTTCGGGATTGTCATATAAAAATAGCACGTGGGCTGAATCTTTGACATTCGTAAAACGGAGTCACTGGAGAGGAGTTAGTCAGTGGTTGAGTCAGCGGGAAAAGTGACCGGCTTCCGATTATACTCGTTTTTGGATCAGATCCAGCCGATTCCTGAAATAAACGCGATTCCGAGTTGGTGTGAGATTTTACACTCGAGTGTTTGTTCCGAATACGTATTATACGTTTTGTTGCCCTATTGACTTAAATGTTTATTGCGTTCGAGTACTTTATGGTCTTTCTAATTTCTAATTAAATGCATATATATTTATGACACAGATTATTCTCATCACCTAACTAAGACGACAAGACTGTACTCTTTAGTTGTCTCTGTTAACATTAATTATTGCATGTTAAATAAACGTATAAAACCTTATAAATGTAATAATAGTCGTTGCTATTATAGATTATTCATAAAAAATAGAATAAATATATAATACTTATTTCAAAAATCTGATCTGTCTCTAGTGAATCATTGAAAACTGATTTGCAAAGCGAAGTAAAGTATTTTAATACACTACACAATAATTTAGGATACATAATGTGGAATCAAAATTATTATAAATATTACTATAATTGTTGTTTGTTCATATATTGATATAGTTTTGAAAAAACAAAACTGATCTCAAAATACAATTCACGTTGATTACGCGTTACTGCATCTAAAATAAATTTTATCTCTTAATCAAATGGGAACACAGACGATGATGAGCAGAACAAAACATAAACAATAAAATTTTAAAGTGTTCTGATTTTTGTCGGCTATATCGAAATGGAATGGCTATTAAACAAAGCACATGCGATTGTTAATAGAACTCAATACGTATTTATTTAAAATAAGATTCTTAATTTAAATGATATCTTCCAATGTTTCAATAAAATAGTACAAATGTATTTCTTTTATCGTTAAAAGTTTCTTGATTGACATGGGCTGGCTATAAGTTGCATATTTTTTTATATTTTTAATTTTATTTTCGGAGATAATATAGTCCGGCCGCTTTCCAAGTCACCGTTGCCTAAACGATAACAAAAAAAAAACAAAAACAGTGTATCGAAGATTTGTTGATCTCAAAAAGAAAAACAATGACAGAAACTATCTCTTACAGATACGTCATATCAAACCAAAATATACTTTAATCGTGTGGAAGTGAACGAGTACTTTCGTATCTTTACAAAAAGTTTTCAAACAAATTGGAAATTATAAGCGATAACTTTATTTAAATCGGGGTAGATTAGCGACACAAATTACTTATTAATATGAGAATTATCTATAATTCAAATTAAATTGTACGCTTTGCAATTGAGACGAGTAAATATAGAGATAATACAAGACATTTAATTAATTTCGCGAAGCGAGGTAACGCGATCGCGGCCAGCTGTCAAACTAAAAACTGCTACTGAGAAAAGAAAAATCGAATAACTTTTTAATGACCTAACTTTGTATCTGTGACACGGGATCTTCAACCTTATAGCTATATAGACATTGACATATATTTAATAATAAATAACTAATTTCCATCCGTTGTTCATTTAAACTTTAAGATACATATTTCTTCGGATAAAATTCTACGTGTTGCTATTTCTGTAACACTTTGTATCTGTTTAGGAAACTGACGTCATGTGGTAAAGTAAAATGTATTTTACGTATAATAAAGTATCTTTCAAATAAAACCACTCTTTAGAATTTATTACGGAACACGTTTTATACCTTTTTATTTATTTAGATTCAATTAGAATATATTTATTACCCAAAACATTTCGTAGGAAAGGCTCAAACGGTATCTGGTATACATTAACTGTTTTACGGCTTTGTATGTGATTTTGTGATTCACTTAAAAAATAGTACAAACCTGTACGTTGAAATGCATAGTGTTTTATGTTTTTATATATTAAAATGTTGATTCGATGTTTTCTCTTTAGAAATAATAATTTCTAAAATGTTTAACGCTCTGTATAACAGTATGTTTTGATTTTCGCATAGAACAATTCCGTATTTAGTGGTCATTGAAAATTGGAATTGAAAATTTATTTTAGGTATGCTTAGGCCCAGGTCATTTATTATTTTTATTTTACCTTCGTTATCTGGGCTATTAAGGCATATATGAATAAATAAACAAACGAATGCTTTATTTTGATAGAATACTAACAAACCTCGCTATTAAGCATTACATTATTACACATATCAGCTGTCTCTCGCGGTTTCGCTTGTGTTTTAAGGGTTGATCGACAGACGACCAATTGAAGTTTTATCAAATTCCGTTCAGTGCTTGGCCATGAAAGCGTTACAAATAGAGTTAATTTCGCATTTATAATAGTAGTATAGAGTATAGATATATATATCATAGTATTTATCGAATACGAGAAAAAAGATGCCCTTCTATTTTGTAAAATTTTAAATAATATTTAACATCTTGATGTTCATTTATTAATTGATAAATAATATATTTAATCAGAGACGGAAATGCATAACCAATTAAAGAAGGAAATTTCCTTTCAAATTTAATCTATCCATTGATAAGAAATTAGTTTTTAATATTCCAAGTCTAAATTAGTTAATTCAGTTTGCGGTTAACCGCATCATATTTCTCAACAGTTATGAGTTAAATGAATTTAAATTGTATTCAAAAATCTGTAAATGGAAAACCGTTACCGAAATAAAACGATCAATATAATAGTTTTAATACTTAAACTCGATTCGAAACGAAGGTTTTTCGAAGTACCGATAGCAACGTAGCTTCATTACATAGTATAAATAAATAAGTCGCTTTTTCTGTCCCTATATCCCTATGTATGATTAAATGTTTAAAACTACGCATCGGATTTTGATGCGGTTTTTTTTAATAGTGATTCGAGAAGATTTTTTAAATATGGACGTGGACAATTTAGTAAAGAAACACTGATAATTTTGGAAGTTTCTACTGTGATATCATATCATTGCACCCGTGTGAAGCCAGGCGGGTCGTAAAAAATAATTTAACAATATTACCAATTGCAAATTTATATTACCAATATTACCAATTGGTATTCTTATTCTCGTTGCAAGATAAATAACTTTTTCAATATACAGTGTAATACTTTGTTTTAAAGGTACAAGTTGCTAAACAAAATTTAAATTCATGTGAATGAAATGGAACTCTGCGTCATAGCGTCGTTTCTCTAAGTGGGTTTACTCCGCAAATATCTTGTCGCTCGGAACGATGTATTGCTTAACAAGACAATACGCTTTGTTTTTCTAGTATATAATTTAAATGCTTGGAAATAAGTTAATTTTGAAAAGATTTATTCGAAACTGTCCCATTCATTTTAGCTGTTAGTTGTATATTATGTATCTTCATATCATAACTTATTGTATTTTATTTTGTAATACAGTAAGTCTTGATATAAAATCACGACTGCAATGTTAGCTTCTTTCGAGTGAAATTCGGCCGATTTTAGTCACGGCTGACCAAATAACTAAGCACCACAAATCATATTTATTTATTTATTGTAAAAGTTACTACATACTAATTACCAATCTTATTTTACTTTCGAAATTTTGAATTGAATATCGTAGAATTATCAAGTTTTAGACCAATAGTAATCGCGTCAATTTATCGGGCCGGACGTCAAACAATTTTTTTTTCATCATGATAAAATAACTTTTTAATAAGGAGCATACAAGAATAATTTTACGTGATTATATTTAATGAAAATCTACCACTGGTTACAAATTTATATTATGCCTAGTTACTATTTCTACGTACATATTTAATGAAAGTTAAAGTTAGTATATATATATATAGTTAACTATGGTATAGGTTGGCGGACGAGCGTATGGGCCACCTGATGGTTAGTGGTCACTATCACCCATAGACAATAACGCTGTGAGAAATACTAACTATTCCTTACATCGTCACTGCGCGACCAACCTTGAGAACTAAGATGTTATGTCCCTTGTGCCTGTAGTTACACTGTCTCACTCACCCTTCAAACCGGAACACAACAATACTGAGTACTGTTGTTTGGCGGCAGAATAACTGATAAGTGGGTGGTACCTATCCAGACGGGCGTATATATTCTACTATGAAACCTATAGAAGCGATTGTTTTTTTAATATAAGTAATACAATACTTACATAATATTCAGACAGCCAAACACCTGTTTTGTTACTAAAATATAAAACGTATAATATATACATTTTAAAAAATATAATGTAAATGAAATACATACAACGAAAACAATATCATTTCAAATTTCTCCAATTTTAAAACAAATGAAAAACGTTAATTTAAAAAAAATTGTAATCGAGATAATTACATTTTTTTATCTTAAAATGATTTGAAAATTCCCGCTCGAGTAGTTAGCCTATTGACCTTTATAAACGTGGCGAACACATCTCGGTAAATAACTTAAATGGATCCGGATTATAGCGCCTTTTATTGCGTTATCTTAATATTATATCGAATATTTAACAGTACAAATTGTGTGAAGACGTAGCTGATAACTTGTTATACAAAATTCTCACCGTACGTAACGAATTGAAGGTCAATTGGAGTGCTAAACGACAATACAAACACACTCAGCACTGTGATACTTCACGTTTCGCTAATTTAAATAAGAATTTAGATAATATAACAAACATTTAATACTCGAGACGACATTTAAGCCTATATATGTATATATACTAGTGACTCGCCCCGGCGTCACACGGGTACTTGATATATATCGTTATATAATGACCAAATTACATAAAATCATTATAAATCGTAGACCATATGTCATTCTGATGTATAACCTATATTACTGTAAAATTTCACCCAAATCCGTTCAGTAGTTTTTTCGTGAAAGACTAAACAAACATACACACGTCCATCCTTACAAACTTTCCCATTTACAATATTAGTATGATATCCAAACACATAAACTGTTTTGACATTTGTAAGTTAATGAAGTAAAAAAGTAACGGATCATTTATGTGGACAACCCAGCTGTCGGCTGAGGCTATGTTCCTTTGATATTTGAATACACATGTGGCAGATTTTCATCACAGATTTCCTCGCGATGTTTTCCTTCACGACGAAATGTATTAGCACAAATTAATCATGAAAATTCAGGGGTAATGTAACTTTATATATTTTCTCGATATATTAACGCGAAGATAAATACCATCATGTATTATATTAACATGACTTCAATACATATGTAAAGATTAATTATACTTAAAAATAACTACTGTTTCATGATTGCGTACAAGGTGTCTCGTTATTTAATGTAAACTAATCATTTAAAGTACATATGTACGTAAAATATGGTACTATGTTATTAATTTACAATATGTACCAAAATGTAACTTTCTTAGTATTCTCTGAATATGCTTCAGTTTAGCATAAAGAAGGATAAATATACTATAATTCAGATTATTATTCAATTGAAATTGTATTCAAGTGAACCCAATCTTAGGTTGAAAAACATGCAATAATAAAAAATAAAATACAATTGAAAATCTCATAAATAAAAATGTCATCTTCAATTATATTTGTAAGTTGTAACTAGCAACCCGCCCCGGCGTCGCACGGGTGCAATACTAATACTGAATACACTACAGAATTTGTTAATTTACGACATCACATTGCATACTTCTAAAATTATCAGTGTTTCTTTACTATATTGTTCATGCATTATATAAACAAATCTTCCCCTCGAATCACTCTATCTATTAAAAAAAACCGCATCCAAATCTGTTGTGTAGTTTTAAAGATTTAGCGTACAAAAGGACATAGGGACAGAAAAAGCGACTTCGTTTTATACTATGTAATGATGTACTGAAATAGTGTCTATATGAATAACCAAAAAATCTGTTGATTAGGATATATAAGTAACTATTTGAAATTATTCTAATATTTTTGTTTTAGCTTTCGTTAAGTACATGTTCTAAAACATATTATATGACTCATATCTCGTGACTGATGAATCACTCTAAACAATATAATAGATATATAATATATCTTAAATATAATTTCAATTGATTATATTTGGATAATTCAAAGACGGCACGCTTCTTTCTTCAAAGCCTACAAAGCTCTTTGACTATATTTCTTTAATCTTTCGACATTTTTATTTCGTTAGTAGTAAAAGTATTCTCGGTAAGATCCATTAATAAGACTAGTAGTACGAAAGCACAAAGTCTAATAATATGAGTTGTCACTGAGTCGAGTGATCGACCTAGACGCAGAAGCGGGGGTCAATGGCGCGTGACGTCATACACAATAAATAAATCCGTTGAGACCACTGACGATATACGCCAAGTATGTAACCGCACCCAAATCTAAAGAACTTTAAGTGTTTTTTTGTATGTTGGATTGTCTGTGACGTCAGTACAGAGCTTTAGAATTAGGTATGAATCAGATTTGTAATCGTTCACTCCGACTGATAATGATGTTTTCTCGTTCGGAGCGAGGGTTCGATCTATTTTTATGCGATGACGATTATTATAAATGGCTGAGCATGATTAAAACATACAATGCATAAGATTTACATGAATGTTGTAAAACTACAAACACGGTTAAATATACTTATTTAACAAAGAAAATAAACTTCATTGATTTTATGTAATTTAAAATTAAGTTTTGACATTTGGAATTTATTACACGATAGCTAATTCTACTTTAAATATATTAATCATATACATATTTCTTATTAAATAGGAAAAGTAAAGACTTCGTTACATTTACTGTTTATATATAAAATAAAATTTATTGAACTTTTAAAAATGAAAGTAATTTTTTTAAGCAAAGCCTAAAGTAACTTTTCTTTGTAGCCAATGCCTTCTTTTTCGCCGAGTCAAATATTTTAGCGTTGATTAGAGCATTGGTTTGATAACGATGCCAATCTAAGCACCAATAAATCTCATGAGAGCTAAGTCTCCAAGCCAATACGGTTTGTTCCATTTCGTTACATTTCTTTAAAACTTTCTACAAGAAATGTGTACAATGTTTCTAAATATTCAAAATATAACTTTAATTTGGAAACCTGGACCTTGGAAACGCGGAAGAAAAATTTTAAAGGCACGCCAAAAATACGCTAGCGGCGCCTTGTGCTTGCGATAGAAAGCTCTAGTTCTAGTTTTCAAATATACGTAGAGTTAGTCCAGTGAAGATAAATAATGCGTGTTTAAAACTATATATTAAAAGAGAAGCAAATCTCAAGGATTTGTAGTAGACATTCGTTTCGATTTTATTATTTACGAAAGCAATAGTTTTATGAGAACGTATATTATTTTTACATTTGTAAATGTTATGTTTGTCATATTGAGTCAGCAGTAAGATGAATTCTAATAATTATGGCAAAAAGAAACGAATTAAGAAATGTATATATTATATACATAATAATACAGTTTTTTTATTATGCCTCTTCAACTTATACCTTGACAAATAAAATGTATATATGCTATTTATACATAAATAGCGGAAAATAAACATGTAACTTTTTTTAAAAATATAAATTAATTAAATATACACAAGCAGTGATATGAAATCTAAAATAGAGTAAAATAAAGTGGTACACAATCCGCCATTACTCTTAGGAAGCAAGACGCTGTAACTAGACTGAAAATATGCAATGCAAACGAATAATTATTTTTAAGAGACATTATATTAAACGGTCAGGACGTATTTTTTTAACGGATTTCAGAACAAGGAGGTTATATCTTTTGCTAATGTTTGTGTTTTTAATTTTTAATTAAATGGTAAGGCTATTAAGTCGATTTGATAATTTTAAGTGGTCATTATTTCGTTAAGAGTTTATAAAAAAGTTTTAACAACATCCACAAGTTATTTAACATCGATCAAATCATACCAACAAAGAATAGTGTATTTAATTACCTCTAACGTTAATTAACGAAGTGTTGCCTAATTCTAATAATTACATACCAATTAGGTAACATGAAATGTTTATTATTATTTTGTTACTTCCGACGTTTACGCTCTGACTTTTCGTCCAGCCTAACTATGGCTTTAGTAATAAGAGGCATATAACATATTTGTTCTATAGGATGGCAAAGCTCTGGCGACGCAGAGAATATTTCTTACAGTGCCAATATCCATTGACGATGGATACCATCAATTATCAACTTTACTTGGTGGTAGGGCTTTGTGCAAGTCCGTCTGGGTAGGTACCACCCACTCATCAGTTATTCTACTGCCAAACAACAGTACGCAGTATTGTTGTGTTCCGGTTTGAAGAGTGAGTGAGCCAGTGTAACTACAGGCACAAGGGACATAACATCTTAGTTCCCAAGGTTGGTGGCGCATTGACGATGTAAGGAATAGTTAATATTTCTTACAGCGTCATTGTCTATGGGTGATGGTGACCACTTACCATCACGTGGCCGATATGCTCGTCCGCCAATCTATAACATAAAAAAAAATTGTCCATTTGCCTATCTATGACATCATTTTTTTTTCTTGTATTGGTAATTATTTAAGCGATCAGAATTAAAAATAGATTAGAACGGTAGTGCCGTTATTATCATGCCGCTGTCTGTCTCTATGTGTGCTTAGATCTTTCAAATTACGCAACGGATTTTGATACGTTATTTTTAATAGGTAGAGTGATTAAAGAGGAAGGTTTTTGTATGTATTACGTGGACAATATAGTAAATAAACAAGAAAAAATCTGTAATATACTTAGTATCAGCATCCGTGCGAAGCCGGTGGGCCGCTAGTGTATCATATTTAACTCAGCAAAAAACTACACGAATGCGATTAAAACCCGACTATTATATTCGAACACGACTAACACACACATACAAACATTTTGTTGCTTCAATTGAACATGACTCATTTTGATATTTAAAAAAAGAGTTCAAAGCTAGATAGGGATAATAACGGGAACGCCCACTATGAAATTCCTAGCTATATATAACCTGCATTAAAACGCACGATGAAAATGGATGACCCACTAATCCTTCACAGCACGATTCAGGACAGAAATAATTAAATACTATGTTCTGCTCCATTTTAAAAATCAAAGCACCTTGATTACATGTTTTTGATACTTCAATTAATATGAATGTTTAATTTTATTCATAATCGTTAATGTTTTTTTTAATATACTTTTATTGTATTAGATTTTATGTTTGTTAGTCTTTTTTTAATTTAATAGTTTGTGTAATTAGTATCAGTGGTAACATAGATGATGTGTGTAATACTGAATATTTTTATGCCATAAGTGTCGTGTCCTTGTTTGTATCTCTAACATAAAATATTTCTTTTTTATCGGGAAATATATTCGTATTATATTTTATTTGTATAATATACGTAGACCCTAATCGGAACAATTTATTTCAGTTTAACACCAATGCCTTAATCAATATAATAGTGATAATAACATTATATTAAAATATTTAATATTTTAATGTTAGAAAGATTATTAATCACAGCCAGTTCAATGCATTATGCAGAAAAACAAAAAGCTTAACAATTTTTATCAGCCTATACAAGGCTTTAGAAATGGTCGATATATATTTTAGATTAAGAATGTAATTGAACATAGCAAGACTTAATATACAAAACACGTAAATACAAAATGAACTCATCCATTTATTTTCACAGGCGATGCGTAACAAAACCGTAACGGGACGGTATCGCTGGCATGTGTGGATTAAATTTCGAGAACAGTTAAATAAATTCGTTTTTGGTACATTCTGATAGTCTATTTATGTCAACAGACATGCATGTTGGATTACAATAAAATTTCTCATTATAAAACTACATTTTATCATAGGTACTATTCTGTGCACAACCCGCATTGGAATAGCGTGGTGGAATATGTTACAAAACTTCTCAAAGGGAGAGGCCTTTGAAAGGTTTAATCCAGCAGTGGAATATTTACAAGTTGTTGTTGTTGTTGTCCGTGCAAAAACACAGGTGTACTTATATTGATGGAACGGAATTATGTCACGATTGCAGGGATATCGGACGCAAGAACTAAGCAATGTATAACATTCCATTTTTTACACTAACTACTGATAATACTTTCACAGAAGATAATTAATCTCTTATGAGCCTGACGCAAGTCTGCAGCCATATATACTAACCAATAACAAAATTAATAATACCACCATTAAAAACAAAATTAAAATTTCACATAATGAAATTACATTTATTTAATCATTTGAATTTTTACAGTATCTTAAAAGGCAGATTACATTATTGATATTTATCACAATTTATGTAAATCAAAGACCTGAAAAATATCTCACTACTATCAAAAAATTACTTATCTAATAAGTATATTATTAATAGTGTACTCACAGCCTTATATTATCGAACTCTTTCTTACACAATACGACAAGTCTTAAGCGCCTATACCATAGGATACGATTTTATAACCTATCCTATAATAGAAGTGTTTTGAAGACACTCAATTACGCAATTGACTTTTAGCATATCGCGTGTGGTCTTAACGATGATGCGACTAAATTAACACCCTTTGACACTTTGACACGCGCTAATGGCGTCCGAGGTTGTTCTGAATACACATTAATAAATTGTAATTAGAATGATAAAAATAAAATTTTCGCGACTGTCATATTGCTTGACTTGATTGTTAATAGCAGTGAACGAATAAAAATAACTATACAGGTATACTATATTGTTAATATTAAGCTGAAATGATTGTTATGATTTTTTCCTATCTCTGATTTTAGTGACATATATTTAATTGAAAATTAATAAACATTGAAATGCGATTGTTTTTAATTCCAAGTAATAATTTTGAATTATATAAATACGAAGAAATTTTACCTAATTATAATATTATTATTTATTTATATGTTAGTAGACGTCTATAATTAAATGAAAAATACATACTGACTCAGTTAAACCAGATTAGGACTCTGATGATATCAATTACAAATATTAGTACATAATGAAAATAAGACAATTTTCCTTTTTTTACTATCTTGCCGCATTAAAGTTTATTCTTAAACTAAGTAGCCGTACAGCAACCCTGACTTTAAATATATTTAAATAAAGAAAATTGGCATTTGTAAAATAAAATAAATATATCTTCATTGCGATCACAAATTTTGAAGTGCACTGTAATCCGGTTTCATTTTGTAATTTGCCGATTAACGTGCCGAATGTCGGCGGAAACAGTCCGCGGTCATTGCCCTCCTGACCGGAGACAAGTAGCCTACGAGAATCGAGATGGCAAGTTGACACTATCATATTTCTTCTTTATTAAATTTCCCTGCGCCGACGCAAGTAGTCCGTCTTTATTGCGATAGCAAACATTATCACATAAGAATGTGCTATTAATTAGAACATAATGAAAAGGTATAAAATACATGTCAGGACTTTTAAACCAATTTTTCGTTTTATACCATTTTTGTTGAAGTTTAAACCTTGAAAAATTTTAATTTGTTTTGTAAATACAAAGTAAGACAAGCTATTCACCAAAATTTTAGAAAGCGAATGAAACTTTAGGTGTATTTATACAAAATAAATAAAATTGATACTTTTTAAAATATGGATTTAATTATTTGTAATTACGCTAAATATAGTGACTCGTATATAAGAAATCTATTCAATTTTACTTATTCCTTTCTTGATGTAACTTTCCTTATTCTATATGATCAATTAATATTAAAGTAAATTGTGATATTAATTTATAAAGTTTTAATTAAGTATTGTAACAGTTAGTCATAATTCTATTTCTTTTTCATATATTAAAGTTTAAGTTAACAACGCCGGCAAACTTGAAATCTGCATTGACTTGCATACAAGCGTATTTGCTAACACTCATTATGCAGGCGTATAAAGTTTGTAATAAAAAGTGTTTTAAAAATAAGTACAATAATAGAAGCTATATTTTTGTTTATTAATATAACAAATACACCTCAAATATTTTAATTTTAAATTTTTTCACTGTTATCTTTTATGCTATTTGGAAAGTTGCAATTTTTTTTACATTGTTCTGTAAGATAAGAATGCACTTATGATTTTTAAGATGTTAACAACAAAGTAATATATAGCTGCCGGTTAAACAGTAAAGTAGTACATTTATTACGCTAAACATTTTAACTTGACATTCAAGAATAAAACGAACCTTGTAAGTAAACATAAAACAATGTCTTCTTTGTTAGGTTGCGCAGGCGCCGGCGAGACGCGTAACTACTATGACAATAAACAGTAAAGTTTTCTGCCTTGGCATATCTCAAAATACAAAGCAAATATAACCAATCGATATCATAGATCGCGTTTACATATTTAATAGCGATATAAATAACATATTTTTAAAATATTCCAATATTTATTTACTAATCAAAGGTAATAATTTAAATTGAGTACCTACCGGATGAATGGGAGGAAATTATAGATGTAGATTTATTTATTGATATAATTATCTATGGTGATATAGATTAAATTAATTATGTATATCACAGACAAGATTGAAAAATAAAAAAATGTACCGTTTCAATTTATTAATGAATTATATTTATCGATAAAACATCTCTGATTATTTTGTCAATTAATATCAATCAAGCCTAATCAGTGATACAAAATCATATTAATTCATCCAGATATAGACATAATATGTATTTAATGACTAGAAAAACACAGATGATTTAAATCATTATAATATTCATCCAATAATTTTTACAATTAATAAAAAAAAGACATTTTATTCGAATCGAAACATTTTTTTTTTTTTTTCAAAATATTTACTTTTTTTACTCCAGTTTTAGACAAAAATATTTTCGCTATATTGTTACATAAAAAACAATACAGTTAGATCAATTCCGCGGATACGGTATAAATAAAACGAAATAATCGTAATCATCATTCATTGCGAAAATTAGGTCATTCATTGATAATATAAAATGAATCATCGTGGCGCCATTTTAAACCGGGACTAGAATGATTTGTAAATTTCATAATAAACATAATACATAGTAAATCAAAGAAATTCGCGGAAGGTGAACAATGGCAATCAAAGTAGGTACTTATCTTATTAATTTATAGATATCTTCTCAATTATTCAAAGATATCAACAGCTATGTTTGATAGATAACGTTGGTATTTTATCACGTAGGTATGCGTCTTTCTTTCCGCTTGTTAGTGTTTCTATGACGAATAATTAACTATTTGTTAACAAGAAACTCTCAAAAGTATTATTAAAGCTTACGTATATTTGTAATTTTCAAACATTATAATTACCCTTTTATCACAATGAACCTTATTTACACGAATAATATAAATCTAAATCGTGCAAAATGTCACAGAATTTTTCAGTAGTTTTTTTTTCGATTCTTAAATTAAATAATACAATACAATTTATTTATTTATTCTGTAAGGAAATCAAAGTTAATCTTAATATTTTATTAAAACGTACCTAATTCTAAGTCTATTTTGTTTGAATATTATAAATTCTAATATATAACTATGTAGCACAATGATCTACAATACACAAATACTAGACTTAACAATAAAAAAAATATAAAGTTACAATACTGCAATAAACTTATCGAAAGTAAACATTGGTTAACTGTTTATAACTGTAATTTAAAAAGCTATCATTGACTGGGCTATAGTTTAACTCAAACTTTAAAATAATTTACGCCAATTTTAATAACAAAACTCTATTATTTAACATTGCAAATAATGTATTCAGTATTCACAAAATTCTGTTTTACACGGTACTCTTTAAACGATATGCTGAAAAACCCAAACATTATATTTAATCAGATGTCGACAAAATAATTCTTTTGTATATATTTCTTTTTAATTTTCCCTCTGTCCTACAAAGGACATTTGCATGATAGCTTCGTTACATAGTATAAAACAAAGTCACTTACCGCTGTCTGTACCTGTAAACTTAGATCTTTAAAATTACACAACTGATTTCCATACGGTTTTTTTATTAGAAAGTATACATGCAAAACAGAATAGGGAAAAACAGATAATTTTAGAGGTTTCTAAAGTGATCTCATAAATAAGCACAAGCCAAGACAAGTAAATTTCCCACTGTTGAGATAAGGCCTCCTCTTCCATTAAGGAGAGGGTTTGGTACATATTCCACCACGCTGTTCCAATGCGGGTTGGTGGAATGCACATGTGGCAGAATTTCGATGAAATTAGACACATGCAGGTTTCCTCACGATGTTTTCCTTCACCACCGAGCACAAGATGAATTATAAACACAATTAAGCACATATATATATAGTGGTGCTTGCCTGGGTTTGAACCCGCAATCATCGGTTAAGGTGCATATGTTCTAACCACTGGGTCATCTAAGCTCAAAATTAAAAAAAAAACATGTAATATTTTTGTTTGCGTGTTTGCGTCACATTAAAATGTCCTTGAACTTGTATACACGTAATGTTTTTACCGCGCTGTTGTGTAACAATATTAATGTATTTAATTATACGACCGCTTCCAATAGTCGGGACGGCTGGTTCAGTATCGCAATACAACGTGGGAATTGTGTTAGTATTGTGCCAATCCACGTACTTATAAATGTCGTGCAGTAATTCATATTTTTAATTTTGACATCATTCTCGTCGTATGTAAGTTATGCGTAGCCTTTGCGGAGCCTAAGTCAACATTGGCCATTAACCTGTTGTTAGGTAATTAGACTGTTTCCATGAAATATTTCTTTATGAATACTTAAGATATTAAAATATGGTTTTAAATTAGCTCTTATATTCATTATAATTTTGTCCTCTTGACTTGGATCTACTACTAAAGCGTTCCATTTTGTCTTAGATACTATTACACGAAGTTCTATAGCAAATAGTTTTTGTTTTTTATAGAGATGGAGGAGTGTGTACTGTATTAATACCATAGATACATGATTGAAAAAATAGTCATTGAATAATTTCTATAAATACCTTATTGCAAGGTAAATTTATAATGCGGAAGGAAGATGGTAAACACAACGTTTTTTTTAATATATGGTTTTGACTCATTTCACCGAACTACTTAGAGACTTATTTATTGGGTTTATTTGAGGTTAAAATTATTTGTTTTTTTACATTTGTATATCTATTGGAGTCGGAAACTAATGATTTTGTTTTAAATTAGTCCTAATTTAAGTAGATTGACGCAGATTCTTACTAATATCCGAACTAAGAATCTGACTCATTGCCTCTACTTTCCATGGTTACAGGTTACGATACTTTTTCATTTCTGCATACTATTATCTTAATAAAAAGACAATGTTTTTAGTAATTTAATAATTAGTTACATAAATTAGAAGTTATATTAAACAATTTAAAGATATAACGAACATTCGAAAAGAGCTACGAGTTTCTTGCCGGTTCTTCTTATTAGAATCTATATTCCGATCAAGTGGTAACTCTACTTAAATATAGTTTTATAAAATGACGGTTCAAAAATTCTTGTAAAATATACATGAATGAAGTATATTTTGATTTTGATTACTATTTCTTCCTTATAAGTTTTATCTGACGTCTGTTTTAAACCTGAAACGCTAGTACTTATTGCTACTGGTATTTCCGACCATCGATGCAATCTCAAAGGCTATACAACTGTGTATATTTCTTTGTTTATATGCTAGCATAAACGTACTTTCTTTTCTTTCTCGTGTATAATCTGATAAGTTGACGACCTAACATGACCTGACAAGGAACACTGACAGATATCAAGCACAGCACCAGTGATATCGCTCTTGAGACTCAAAGTATAACACTGTTAAAAATTCTAAGCAGTTGTCCGAAGTTAATGACATTTAATGATAGACGACAGGATGGATTTGTTTTGTTGCAGCCTGAGCTCGCTCGTAAGGAATGTCACCTGGAATATAACCTATATAACGTAGAGACTTATTTTCAAATTATTATTATTAAACGTGCTGTAATATCGAGATGAGACAACTATGTCCTGTTATAATATGTATACAGTTTTGTATTATAAATAAATTAATTAATTTTGTTGTCAGAAAAACTCATCAAATATTACCAGAATCCAGAATCCAGAATGTAGGGTATTTTAACTACATTGTTTTATTAATAAAACAATTTACAAGCATAATTTTGCGATTGCTTCCTGCAGTTATATAACGTTGTTACATTTTCCCTTTATAGTAAAACTTCTAGATGTTGAAATGTAGGAAGTATGAATCGATATGCGCGGTCTCGCCATACAAATATTAATGTATCGGTAGATTAATGTTGATGGCACTACCATTGTTGAATCTGTTCTATATCTCTTATCCACCATCGTTACTAACAAAGCAAACGATATCACGGGCTCGTCTCGCCATAAACTTGACTAATACATGAATCAGCGAGCTACATTTGTTATTCGAGATTTATCAAAGATTTTCATTATTTTATTACAGGTAAGTCTCGTGTTGTATAATAATGCAGTATAGCGGTGAGTGATCATTTCTGTGTATGTTATAATGTGACTCAGTTAAAACGTAAAGAAGTTCAGCAGTAACAAAAGGAAAATGCACTGTGTTTCAAATACGATGAATAAGAATGATTAGCTAGAATTTGTCACGAGATTCAACAGGTAGGAAAACGGCCAATTGGGTTAACCATTAATGCTACCCGCCCATAGATATCATTACTATTAGATAAGCATAAAATATTATTTTTTTAAAACATCGTCTCTAAGTTATCAACTCTGTGATATACAGTGTGATTTAGGATCTGCCAATACTCTGGCTGATTCAATGGTATAATAATTAGGCTACCGAAAATTGGGCTTGCTTACACAGTCATTTTTAGTAAAGTAACAACAGATAAGATTTCTGTAGAACTATTCTGTATGCAAAAACTAGTTACCAAGCGCTAAACACGATCGTGAAATGTCATAAAGTCATATGCGACAATGACTATAACAACTTTAACATTTAAAGGATTAATATCAAAGTAGCGTATCACCGTAGTTCAGTTTTTAGCATTACGCGAGTAATACGAATTACCACATAGCAGCTGAATATAAGCTTGAGCAGAATACAAAATACTTATTATTACCATTTTTGTTAATCTAATAATTTAATATTAGGTCGTAGATATTGGCTTGAATACTAAAGAATACACTATGTTTAAAAATAATAAATACAGGGTGAAATAAAATGTGCGTTAATTACGAGTGATGCAAATCATGAAAGTCAAAATGAATACTTTGTGTGTCGCTTCCGATTATAAAACACTCTTTGTATTGTATATTAAAAGTAAGAAGTATGTAGTTGTTCAGTCCAGCTGAAATTTTCATTACAAATAAGTGAAATCTATAAACAAATGGTATAACATCGATTATGATTATGTCGATATCTTTACTAAAAAATTATGACAGAAATTTCGTACCTACAATAAATTTTGTGTTGTGCTTGGAAATGACTGTGACTAAGCCAACTTAGATCAAAAAAACTATATCTTTTAAACGGTATCGATAAGGATCCCCAGTAATCCATATCTATTTGTTTCTTTGTGTTTATCAAGAGTCATTGTTTTAAACAAAATACATAAAGGAAAATATGTTCTTGTAGAAACGAAGTGAATCATCTTCAGCGATAATAAAACGTTTACTGTTTCATGTAACTGTAATACATTACGCATTCATTCATAATGTTTATAAGAAATTATGTACCGTAATAGAAATGAGGATATGTTTAATTTATATACCTAATGCCTCCTGAAAGATTTCGCATACAACGGAACGGCCATTCACAAGAGACTGTAATTTATGACTGACATGTATACCTATACAAATGTATGTGCAAGCACAAGTTCTCTTACAGTTTCTTCACTATATAATTATTTAAGTTTAGAAGAACTGCACTTCAGACCAGTATTTAAAAGGATATACGGAAACACTGCCAACCTGTCAAAAGGACGTGGTGAATCGCCGCGTTCTAATATCATAATAAAACGATATCCATTTATTTAAAACTAATTTTCGACCGCGACTTCGCTCGCTTTTTAACGTGTTGGTTGTCATGCGTTAGGAAAAAAAATATGCCTATGTCATTTCTCAGAGTTCAAGTTAGCTTCTTACCAAATTTCATCAAATTCGGTTCAGCGGTTTGGTCGTAAAAGACCGACAGACAGACAGAGTTAATTTTACATTTATAATATAAAATATAGATATAGATTAAATAGATAGATAGTTTATTGGAAAAATTGTTAAGCATATACGTCTAAGTACTACACCACACTTTCCTTAAACTCCATCTTGATAATCTGAATTCTAGACAAAATCACAACAATTACCGAATGATCAGTTAAGCTAGTTAGACGTATTATGTTGCGACGGTGTCAAGTGTCCTATTAAACGGAGGTCAAATGGTCGGTGGAAGTGGTCAATGAATGAGCCACAATAAAACCATAATATTCTAATTTATCGCAGGGCACGTGGGCAGGCACTAAACTTAAACAAATAACTTTATACAGACTCTAATAAGATGTCCTGCCGGCGAGATTGCTAAGTTCCATTGGCTTGCGATGTAACATGGAAATTACAGATTATAAAAAGTAATACATTTTATATATAATCTGTGATGTGATGATGTTCATATATATTTCCGTTTTAAGTGGAATGTCGGAAATAAAAGGAAGTTGTGTCATAATGATGGTATAAGATAAGTAGTTCTTAGAATGAAAATGTCGATAATGCTATCTCTTATCGCGCGCACTTATGACGTTTATCGTTCTGATATTCGTACCGATGTTATTCAGATTGACGTAACGGAGATACGGAATCAGCATTATCTTGTTTGACTTCATCGACCAATATTAGGTGTGTTTCGTTACGTAAATATATATGTTTCATCATTTTATAAATGACATACATAGAAAATATGAACCAGATTAAAAATTAAGTTTTTTCAAATACTGACAATTGTCATATTTATTGATGAAAAAAATAACTGTTAACTATAACATCGCTTCTAAAAAAAAGAACAGTTATTTATTAATGTATAAAGAAATTAAATACACGCTTGTCACTTCAATTTTCTAAATTTAAAAGTAGAACAATCTTTGAAACCTGTATCATCTGGTATACATTTTATGTACAATGGTTTTATGCTATTCAATTAGGTATTACAAATAAAAAAACCTCCTTGTTTATTAGTATTCATTTAAAATAGATAATTTAGAAATAAATTAGATTTACGCTTTATCTCACTCCATATTTTTCAAGTTATGTATCAGTGAATTTTCCGCAGAGTTAATTTATTTATAAAATAATTTAAATTTATATGTTACTGGTGGTTTGTATTTGAATTAAAATGATAGTTGTGTGGGTGTAAAAAGTGTTTCTTATTGACAATATATAGGAATAAAATAAACCACTGTAAATATATCCTTATCGGTGCCGGTGAATGGAAACGGGTCATTACAATTTAGGGTTTAGACTTTAGTCGCTCCGCCCACGAACGTTAAAATTCCAATGCCAAATTGATCAAAATTCGGACTATTGTATTTTTATAGAATCCCTTTGATTGACGTATATTTTAGTACATAATCTTCTGTAGTTTAACAACAATTATACTTGGACATTTTTTTTTGGCATACTTATTTAGGCTATATTTTTCAGTTAGCTTTCAGTCGCATTGTTAAACAGAGAAAGTTTTTATTTATTTCAAGTGTAGGTATACGCGTTAGATATAAATAATATAGTACATTTAACATATAAAAGTTATTTCACCGAAAAAATTGATTTTCAAAATTTTATTTTTCTAGAAGTAAGTAATCATTATTATACATTTATAATTTTACCAATTTCATTTCTTAAATGTATGCCAATATATTAACACTAAAAGATCAGTATTTACGCCAAAAACATTGTTAGTTAGAACATTTTTTTAAACTCATATTTTCAATATTACTTTATTTATATAACACTAAACCTATATAATACAAACAAAAAAAAACTGTTAACAAGCAGAATAGAATAAAGTACGAATTGTTTTGCCTTAGCCTATTAAAAAAAAACATTACACGATCGTGCTTATCTAATATTATTATTTCTCATCATTCTAATTTGAATTATATTATGATATTAGTTTCTCTCGACGAATTAGGTTTAGTAAACATTGGTTACACTAAGCGTGATAAAATATCAACATTAAATGCGTACGTTTGATTAGCGTGTAACCGTTCGCTTTGTTTTAACAATGAAACCTTCATTTTATAAATAAGGTGTAGCTACCCGTGATTGTTAATATTGTTATCATTCGACCCGCGTTTAGAGCACCATTTTATATAACAACTATATGTATATACCTAAGTAAAAGTAATTGTACGTTTTTGACATATTTTTCGACAGATATCTTCAAAATATCATCAACTTTCAAAAGTTTCAAGTAAGTTTATTTAATATATCAATTTAATCTACCGCCAAGTAGCAGTATACAAATACAATTTTTGTATTTATATATTCGAAGGGTGAGTGGGCCAGTGCAACTACAGGCAACAGGCAGGACACATAATAACATATTTTTCAACTAGTGAGGACCTCAGTAATAGTAAATATTATATGCTTATTAAATTGCTATAAATATTTATACTATATTATTAAGAAGTAAATTTTGTTTTCATGATTCTGTGTTCAGGGCGTTGGTTACTTAGATTATCACAACGGTACATTTTAATTAGCAGACCCAGGGTTTGCAAACTGTAACACTACCTCTACGACCTTGTAATTTATTGGCATATCTAAATAATAGGTTGAATATATATACATGCTATCTCAGTAATTATATCGGATCAGTTATCTTTCAAACATATAGCTCATCATATCGAGACAATACCCACAGCCTTATAACTAACAGCTTAAGGGTTATTTTATTATCTTTCAGTTCTCTATCTGTCCGAGATGGAATGTGGTCATTTCCGGAGAAGCTGAGATAAATGTATAATACACAGAAAAATAATCAGGTCAATTTAGACCTTCGATATGATTGTATTACGATAAGTAAATGTCTGATATGAAGTAGAACATTACGTCGTCAACAAAATATTGTCAACTCCGTACAAACCTTTTAATAATTACTTTCGAAAATTTAAAGGTATTTTTACTTTTCATACACATTTATAAATACATTTTGCCTGTGACGTCACGCATTAAATCTTTATTTTTCTTCCCTTTCATTAATCTACAACACCTCTAACAGAAGCCTTAACCCAGCAGTGGGTAATTTACAGGCTGTTATTTTTTTTTTTTTACCTCTAACATCATCGGAGATATTGTTACATAAATACTATCGGGTCAATAACTTACGGCCAAAATAGGTCAAACGCTGTCGTTTCGAACAGTTCATTCTAAAATTATTAACTTAAAGTAATGACTTCTGAAGTCAGACTTCAAAGGGGACTGAGCGGAGAGGTGGTGAGCAGTTACGTCCAGCACTCGCGCTGCCGCGCGGTGTTGCCGCTTTTACAAGTTACTGAAATAAACTTGCAAATAGCGCTGGGGTTTTATTAATTTTAATATCCGTGTGAATTATTTCGTTCAAAAAATTTAATGTGTAAATATTGGTTTATTTATTTATTCAATAATTATACCAGCCTTATATTAACTGGATTTAATCGTCGTTTAGTTGAATGTGATAAAGTCGGCGCCAATCTCTACATTTTTAACACAGTCATGTTAATATTTCTTAAAAAATATAAAAAATATACATTTTTTTTAAATTTAATATTTGAATTCTTAGTTCCTAATTCATTTATTTGCTAAAATATTAAAATATATTTTATGACTAATATTTTAAATATTACACATGGATTATAAATTTTGCATACAAATAATCTGGGCTTCGAAAGATACTATGTATAGGTAGTATACAAAATTTAGTAAATATAAAGAGTTCCTTCACCTGGTGCGTAATCATGAAAAACACAATATCATCAGAGCTACCGATAAGAGAAAGTGATTTCAGTTCCACTTGCCCTAACATGACTTGACCTAAACAAACATAAATTATCATCAAAGCTTATAATGCCAAAAAAGAGTCGTCTTGAAAACCCCAGTTGGAGGGAAAAGGAGGAGAAAGAAGTTGCTATCGATATGTATTTTGAACTAAATAACGTTTTAGAATATGAATAAATTGTTTTCAAGAATCTTGTTTGAATTTAAAGAGTAACAAAACTCAAAAGATTAAACAATAGGTATCAATTTTAAATAGCTGTATAAAATAGATATTCTACCGCCAAACTGCAGTACTCAGTATTGTTGTAATCCGGCTTGAATGGTGAGTGAGCCAGTGTAGCTTCAGACCCAAATGACTTAACATCTTAGTTCCCAAGGTTGGTGGCGCATTAGCGATGAAAGAAATGGTTAATATTTCTGACAGCGCCATTGTTTATAGCTGATGGTGACCACTTACCATCAGGTAGCCCATTTGGTCGCCCGCTAATTTATATGATAAAAAAACAATACAATAAAATATACAGAGAGAAAGAAAGGGAAATATCGCCTGATCGGGACATAAGACCTTTTTCACATGAAGATTTCTACTACTTTCAAAACTGATTAATCCAATTGTAAATAAGAGGTCCTTTTAAAAACTGATCGTGTTATTAATCGTATTTCATTTAGAACCTACCCAGTGATAATCACAGGCTCTTGTCAGCGTTGTCTGTGGCGAAATTCAACACCAGTCTCTGTTGACATTATAGACACGTGCTCTAGAGATAAAGCAGGGCTTGCGAACACGTGTTTGAGACAAAATGCAATGTAAATTAACAATAGTAAATGCCAAATTCATTGATAAAATTATCAGTTTATAAAAAGATTTGTGTTATGTAATGAAAAAGTATAATTTTAGATTTATATTAAATTGAAAAATTTCTTATCTTAATTAATTAGTTTAAATTTATGTTATCGGAAATGAACCAACAATAGGACCGTTTTAGATTTCTTTTTTGTTGTTGTTTTAAATCACAAATTATTTTTTATTAGCATTGTGTTTAGTAGGTCTCCCGCGAAACTTCGCGTTAATTCAAAAGATTTTTCTTTGGATATTCGAAACCTAGCACAGGTTTTGTTTTAATTTCATTGTAAATGTGTACATTTGACGCTAAAACTTTTTTTTTAATGAAATTAACAACGTTAAATTGTATTAATTCATTTAGAATTGGTCTTTATCGACAACAATTTACTTTAATTAATTTTGTTTACGTTTTTCATTTTTCTCTAATGCAGCCGTAACTTTTTCGCTCTCTAATATTATTTATTTGCTAAATCGTAAAAATTCAGTAAATTGCAATCAAGAATTATCTTTATTTTTCTGCATTTCTACAAAATGCTCTTTAAAATGAGACCATAACCGATTATTTATGTGCGGCTATCGTCTCACAATCATTGGAAAAAAAATGGTTCAGGCTTTTTTTTTCCTTGGTCGGCGGACCAGCATATAGGCCACCTGATGGTAAGTGGTCACCATCACCCATAGACAATGAAGCTGTAAGAAATATTAACTATTCTTTACATCGTCAATGTGCCATCAACCTTGGGAACTAAGATGTTATGTCCCTCATGCAGTACACTGGCTCACTCACCCTTCAAACCGGAACACAACAATACTGAGTACCTACTGTTATTTGGCGGTAGAATAACTGATGAGTGGGTGGTACGTTCCCAGACGGGCTTGCTCAAAGCCCTACCACCAAGTAACATATAAGTTACAATATATAGCGAAATCAACTTCATTTTATCCGTGTGTCTTCGCATTCATTCTCTTTAATAATGATTATTATCATCTTTTATTTTCTGTAGATATTACAGATATATGAAGTAACAATTAATTGCCACACGCTGTGCTGCTTCACTCTTTAAAGTTCATTTATAAAATTTATAAAGTCATTATTATTTTATAAAATTACTAGCTAGCACTCTACGTCCCATCGAATCACTTATTTACCTAATATCTAAAACACAGCTATAAATACAGTAACTTTTAATAAGCTCTCTTATGCCCTTTTGTGTGTAAGTACTGTAAATGCCGCTACCAATATAAGCTTTTAGACACTATTAAAAGGTCAAAGTTTAATATGTTGGTTTAGATTAGACCTAGCGTTATATGTATATTAAAACTACTGGTTTTTTTTTACGATTATATCTAAGAGCATAGCCATACATTGCGGTATCTGTCTGTATGTCTTTCAGGATCAAACCATCCAAGAATTAACATAGGCTACTTGTTTTATCTAACATATGATAACCGCTGAAACGCGTTGTCAATGAACAATTAGTGCAAATTAATCTATGTGTATTTGTTTATGTGCATGAATCAACTAGAAAAATCAGAGGAAATCGAATTTCCATGTCAATACATACTTACGTATATATAAACGTAATATACATATATGTACGTATTTATAAAAACACAGGTTAGTTTGACTGTAATATTATACGGCATTTTTTATGAACGAATTATGATTTCCAGTATCAATAGTAAGGCACTGAGCTATTAAACTATTAGAATATGTAAATAAATAAACAAATATTGTTAAATTACTTTTGAAGCATTTGTTTTACAAAGCGAAAACAAAATTGAGTGAAACTATCCGTATAAATAATACTAAACTCTATCTCAAAAGTAATCAAGATTTATCATGTTAAATCCATAAATACCAATACTAATTTGAAGAAAATCAAATTTAATCGTTAAATCATTAGTCAATATGCTATAAATTATTTTCATTACTACACCTGGAATAGAATTTACGTACACTAAAGTCTCATTAGTTTACCGACTTGATTCAATTTATTTATTTCTATTTTGAATGTTCATCCAGATTTTTTAATTATTGAATACACCTTTTACTTAAATTTTTCATTTATGTTCGATACCTGAACTTGAGTTGACAACCCTATTTAAGAATAGGGTCCTTCCTTGAAGTTAGTTTTTGCTTCATAGCAAATTTGGATAATTCGGTTGATTGATTTGTCGTGAAAGAGCGACAGAATTGTTTTCAAGTTTATATCATTAATATCGATTTTTTTTAAATGATCGTATTAATATAAACGGGGTCTAGCTAAGTAGGACTCATCTCAAATTAAAACAAATCAATTTTATTCAAGTAAACTTCACAATGAAGCGTTTTTAAATCGTCAATAATTAAATACTACCACCGTTTCTGAAAGCAGCTTCTAGCGAGAAGAAACGGCAAGACACTCGCATAGTTGATCTTTTCAAATAAACAGATTTACAATGCTGTTATTTACAGTAATTAGTGTCCTATGATGAAACCCGAGCTTAACTCCAGGCGTTTCCTTCTAAAAAGTACTATTTTAATGAAAAATATGGTTTATTTATTAATTTAGTATTAATAATCTTTTTAAATTTTGAGAATGGTAAATTGATTATATTGACTCTACTGTATTACTAAGCACATGGCACCATTGGAATAGCAAATATTTTATATACTCGTAATATTATAGATTGCAACCTTCTCGTAAACAGTTTAATTATCCCATGTTATTACAGCATGACTTTACGATGTTTCAAACATGTTCAATAATCATTAATTCAAACATTATTTCTGTTCTTATATAGTAATTGCTTTGTGCAATATTTGCAATTATTTTGTAATACACCTTAGCTACTTAATCTTAAAATAACCAAACATTAATTTTCATAACAATTACAACTTGACACCGAATTTTATAATTAAATCTTAACGACCATAGAAAGGAGACGTCTTTATATAGTCTACATTTATTACATCTATACGTTAAACATGCAATGTTAGTACTAGTTCATTACAAAAATTAACAGCAATAGTCTTATGAGCCGCCATGTTTTTGTGTTCCGACTGAGAATAGATCCTCTCAGCCTCAACACAGGGGTATCCCTTGTTGTGTTAAACGTAAAAGTTTTAATCGAACAGTAAAACATCTGACAGGTATAGTCTTAGGGAACAATTAATATCCCTACAGAAACACATTACAAACTACACACCATAACCCTAACAAGACCATTCTATGCAGCTTATATTCACTCTGGTGTCATAGTATAAGAATTAACTTCGTATCTGAGACGTAAAACGTTGAAAACCAACGTACAGCGATACGCCATTTTGATACTTATATCCTTTAAATGTTATTATATTGTAGTCAATATTACATATCACATTGTGGCATTTAGCACGATCGTGTTTAGAGATCTGTTTAAGTTTCTTCATGCAGGATGCCTCTTCTAGACTCTACAAAAGACTCTCCAAATAAGCAATAGGGACGATGACACTAAATTAAGATGATTGACGTGAAATTATCATAATATCGATGTACTATACGAGTTCATACTTGATCTGCATATTTTACTATACTGTAAATACTACTATGATCACATTCAAGCACAACTAAGCATTTATGTCCCTAATATTCGGAGAAAGAAAACCACGTAAAGCCAGCAAGCGTCGAATGAGTTTTTTGCATTCTCAAATTGTTCAACAAACCATTTTGGAGTTTCAACCACTTTGTTGTCGTTGAATAATCTCAAATCTCATCTTGTTCTCGAAAGAAAACGAGAAGACATTCAGCCCAACTGTGAATCAATGATTGTTGCTTTTAATTTACTATATATACATTTAAAAAAAACTAATAAATTATGACAAGGCGCATAATTGAACTGAATATTAAGTGAAACAGATACGAGGACAATTACTCGTGTTATATATGTAGGTATATATTATTGTGATACCTTTTCCTCACGTAGCAGTTTTTTGTTGCTTCCCACGCGTCTTGGAGGCTCGACGAAATATCCAATTACGAATATCAGCGATACATGATTTGTATTCGGTTTTCTGTTGTTTTCATTCGATACCGCTTTATTCGCTTAATACGCAGTTTCTTAAGAGCAAATTATTTTAAACACGTGTTGCATATAATTTGAATTTATGAAATCTACATCTGTCGATAGTAGCACAGCAGAAATGTCAAAAACGTTGCTTAGTTTTGGGTTCCTTAATGGAAACCATTCACGTTTCTTGTTTTGTAACTTGTTAGAACTGAAGTCGTCTTGATAAAGTCTTGAACAAATAAACAAATTTATCGATTCTCAGGTATGAGTAATCACTATATCACCACAAAACAAAAGCATATTTTTCAATGTGTTATCAACTAAAAATAGTTGGTTTTGACTACTACTGGCTAGAAGTCTCAGGCTTAGAGATAAGAGAGAGAATTTTATTGAATCATCTCGGAAATAAAGCAACCAAATTTGTCTTAAAAATTAAAAATGAATACTCAATTGCTATTGTACTCAAAAATTTGGTTATTAAAACATCACGTATTTAATCTTCGTAAGTCTTAGTGTTAAGTATAAAGAACCGAATATCTCGTTACTTTCAGATCGGATTACAGTGTCATTGATCCCTTATGAACTTTGCCTCTCAACATATCCAAATAAACAAAGCTTACTTTCTTTTTGTATCAAATTTCATATAAATTCATTAATTTTACATTCAAATTTATTTAAAAATAGAAAACCCTTTCCTGAGCAGTGTATTTCATCTTCTGTTATTTTTCTTTTTAATCTTTTTAAAAACGTTTTAGATTAACAATTGAATGAATGAATTATTTTATCGACTTCCTTCTGTATTACATGCTGCCAAAAGTATTTATAAAAAGAAAAAACTATCGTACAATAAGTACAACTAAAAATTGTTTTATTCAAAGACGTATACAAACAAAATTAAAAAAAAATATGGGGAAACATTGCTCTAAATAGAGCCTTTAACAAGATTATAGATAATGTCTCCCCCAGGCTGAAAACGCATTCAAATACTAGATCGATTTTGATAAAATTACAAACACGGGACTATCGACGGCAACAGAAAACAGTAATTAAGTTAATATTTTCTAATAAATATTCAAACATTATTTCGTTGATTTAAAATAAACTCTTGGGTAAACGATGTACAATAAATTATTATAAATTGTTAACATAGTATGACGCAAGAAGTCTAAGAAAATATTTCCTTGAGACCCATTATCCTAAACATCAAAGGGCTCATTAACATATACAAGGCAATAGTTACGCCTAGTACACGAATGTTATCCCTTACTAGCGCTAACGTTTCGATCTTATGAAATATTATTAAAATTAATAATACAAAACAAAATACATTATAAAGGTACAGCCTTTGCGACAGATTCAGATTTGTCAATGTCTATTTAATTATTTCAAAGACCAGCTAGTTTTGCCCGTCTTTTCTTCGGTCACAGATAAAAAATATTTATTAGTTATTATCTAAAAAGTATATGAGAATATTGAGTGGCAGCTTTATTTTCAAAATAATGACACGCTTTGTAGGGTCTTTTAAATTTTCTTAGAAGTAGGGGTTACTTTTAAAATCTATCTATATATTACCGACTGGGCCGTCTTTAACCTATAGGGCTTGGGTACATTAGGATAATGGGGCCCCATAATAAATAAAGAAAGTAGATTTAGAAGATGGTAATAGATTTATTTTTTATTAACAATCACATACTTTTATTATCTATTTAAACTGAGGGCCCCTCGATCGCGGGGCCCTGGGCACTTGCCCAAAGTGCCCAATGAGAAAAAGGGGCCCCATCACCCATCAAAGGTCAAACGAAATAATGTTTTAAGTTGTATCTATTATAATTTATGTACATGGATAATTACATCGGGATATCGCTCTTATATATTATATACATACAACTTAGTTAGTTTAAGAATATTTCATCATATTACTAAAACAGAAAGATTTTACACGTAAATAATTATTTGAGTTCCTTTTCTATTTATAGTTTTCTTTTTTTTATGTAAAGGATATTTGAATCAAGTTCTAAATACAGCGCCTACGTCACGTACACATTGGTAGTAAGTTAGACTTGCCTACGTGCTTCCATATAAACTGCTGGGAGAGCAATTTGTATCGGTGTCGAAAGGTGCGCAAGCGCAAAGGTATACGTCCACGTTCAGTATTGTAAGTGCCAATGACCGCGTAATACCTACAAGTTTGAATATAAACAAATTATGTTAAAGTATAATTCTTAGATATTTTTGATATGAGCTTAAAATTATAGTAGAAATAGTCAACTTTTAAACATAATATTTGTTAACTGAAAATTAAGTTTAGATATAATTATGCATTTATCAATTTTCCATAGACATATAATATAAACTCATATTGACATTCATATTTGTATCATATCATAATAGATAAACATACTTACATATTATACTACCGTCATTTTTGAAAATATCGTTCGTAAATTTAAAACGATAGTCAAATTATATATGTTATGATTTTGTGCAGTTCTTCGAGGGGAAAAATCGTGTGCCAATTTAAATTGCATAACAATACAATAGAAAATGCGAAATCGTATAAAATATCGGTCGTGTAAATGATTTGTGCTGATTACGCTCTAGATCGAATGAGGATTTATTTTTCTTGTCAGTTAGCGACAGAATTGTATAAACTATAAATTGATGTAGACGTACGCTTACATTGTGTGCGTTAAAAGTGTTACAGTTCATTTCGGGTGTGTAATGAAATTGAAGAAAACGGTGACATGCTGCGTACGTGGAAATGCATTTTCGGTAGAATATTCTACGAAAATAGTTCGGCAGGTGAAGTTAAATAATAAGTTTTAGCTAATAAGACGATGGAACAGATACATACACAATAATAACGAATTAATTTACGGTTCATATTAAAAAATAATAACAAATATGTCGTATTATACTGTACATGAGTATGTAAACGATAAATTTTCTTAGCAATAATACATAAACTTTATCATAATACATACCGGGCATGTACTATACCAAAGGCAGGTAGGTAGCTTTACATTAAATTTTAATCCACAATTACGATTCAAAGATAGTAACATAGTCCTACTTAAATAAAGTACATTTTTGATTCAATAAAATGTAATCTATATCTAATGTCAAGGTAGGCAATGATTAATCTCAAAAACTATAATAGCTCCATTGTCGAAATTTGGCAGGTAGGTTATTGGTGTAAAACAGAACGGATTTTACCAATATCCACCACTAAGGGGGTAAAACCGAATTGGTATTTTGTGCTTTATACATTTCGTGCAGGTAAAGCCATAATTTCAGTTAGTAATTACTATTATAATTGATAAATGAAATGTTTTTTGTCATCAACTGGCACAGAATATTACTTTGTTTCTCTACGAGAGGAACAATCAAATAAAGCACGTGAAAAAGTAATCTTCAGTTAAAAAACGTGTATATTGCCGCTGTACTATCACAGATCTTTGTTAATATACTTATCATTAATTCCTGATAAAAAAGTCGAAATTTGCAATGATGTCATGGTTACCTCCAGTTCTCTGAAAATACGATAGATGACTAAAAACTATGCTCCGAATAAACAAAGTGTTATCTTCGTCACATATATGTCACAATCACTTCGATATATTATATTATCTATTAATAATCGTAAATATTATATTTATAGAATAGAAATTTCATAATTTACATATGATATATATAAGACTAGCTTTGTTTTTCTCGCGTAGAAAATATGAATATATATACAAATTAACTTAAAATATTACCTTGATATAAGACCTCTTTGTTTACAACAGAACTTTATTTCAATTAAAAACTAGCCTTTGTCCTTTCTCAGGCTCTAGACTATTAGTGTTCCAAGTTTCATTTGTTTCCTATGTAGATTGAAAGCGAAACAGACACACAGAGTTACTTTTACATTTATAATATTAGTATGGATAAGATCACAATCACTTTTAAACTAAATGGACAATTAAAAATTTAATAGAGTCTGAGGAACATAATTAAATGAAAATGGAGAGGCTTGAATTAACTATAATTATAATAAAAGAATTGTCATGTGCTTTTAGTATTTATCAAAGCTCTCACTGCAAAATAGAGCCGTGAAATGATAGTTTCGTTTAGCAAATGAAACCGTAAATATTATCTAGTAATAATTGTTTAAATTTATTATGTCGGTACATTTTAGGAGTGCAATATCAATTTCATTGAATAAATAAAACATTACTTGAGATAAAACCGCGATCTTACTTTTTTATTTTCTGATTGAGTTGTAATGCAATTAAGATAAATAAATAAACTATAATATTAAAACATTAATACTGTTTTTTTGACTTCTAGTGTGTCTTGTTCTGTCTATACCTATAAAAACCTGCATAACTACTAACTGCACACTAAAAAGCTATATCATTCCTAAGTCCGACGGGTATCAGAGACGTGCGAAGCGGGATAGGTTACCAGTATAAAATAATTCCATAGATATAAAAAAATGCGTATAATATGCGACCACAGATGTTATTATATAATAGCAACACTTTACGAATCATCACAAACGAAACGAAAAACATTTGATTTTTTTTTAATGCATGTATGCATAATAAACTTTGATATGGTCACAGACTGGTGCCCATACTGCCTGACGCGATTGTATACTGTCGTCTGTCAACATCCAAATAAACTTTTCCAGCTAAAATATTAGTGTGATTAAATAATCTGTACCTAATAATCCTAAACAATAACGAAAAACACTAAGTAATATTTAAAATGATAAAAAAATCTCATAAAAAGGATTTAAGACACATATATATTTTAGTAGGATGGAATTGAGTCAAAATTACTGAAAATAGTATGTCGTCCGGCGCCGGCGCAAGTCGCCGTTGACGACAATGTCGCGACATCTATGTGTCATGGCTTTCTATTTCCACTGACTACCCAGTTTATTAAGTTATTACCTATTACTCACGTAAATAATACTGTTAAATCATATATGGCTATAGAACTGTTTTGTTTTTTTTATATATTTTTTTTCTAAACATAAATCAATAAATATTTTGGTTTAACTGACGTTCGTATATAATCTATGCAAAAAATTTTGTTCGTCATACATATTAATTTTTCTAAATAATAACTTAACATACATTTAACTAGTATGGCTGATTGTCTTTCCCTAGGATATATCCGTTTTCTCTCAAACGTTCTAGTTTTTCTTTAAGTTGTCCTACATAGCCTTTTTACCGTATATACAATCTATACTTCTGAGTCAGACTACAGACTAAATCTATCTATACTCTATAATTACGATGGTATTACTGTTTTTTTCTTTTTACAAATTACAAACTGACACTTACAACTAAATACTTTTAGACAATTCATTTTCTCAAATCCTTATTCAATATTCGCATGTCATATTTCATAAAAAAATTACACTTCTCAACAAGTAGTCTGTCACTCTCCGTCAACGTCAGCATTTGATTAAACATATATTTTTTTATTGATTTGCTTATGATATCCGACAACCAATTTTTTTTTTAATTAAATTCAAATAATTTTTTTTACAATTGGACAGCATCACATACTTACATTACTCTGATCCCAATGTAAGTAGCTCAAGCATTTGTGTTATGAAAATCAGAAGTAACGACGGTGCCACAAACACCCAGACCCAAGACAACATAGAAAACTCATGAACTTTTTCTCCATCGACTCGGCTGAGAATAAAACCCGGGACCCCCAGTGGCGTACTCGTGAAAGATATAAGTTTTTAATTTGATTAAAAGTAAAATAAAAATAATAATAGCCTGTAAACGTCTCACTGTTGGCAAGCCCTTCCTTTATCTGTGACTTAAATGTTTAAAACAATTCATGTTAATTTTGAATGGAAATTATGTATGAAAACTAAATGCGTAGATTATACACATCATATTTTTGTAAGAACCGTCATAATATCATATAAATTCTAGATTGATCATTTAATAGATAGTATAATTTGTAAAATAGTTGTAATAAAATACTTCTAATTACACAAATAAATACAAATAGTTATGTTGTTAATCTATATTTAAATTGCATAATTAATTAACTAAATTGTAAAGTTAATTCAAAGAACATTAATGTATAATAATTAATAATGTGTTGTAGTTTATTAGATTATAAGTTTGTTATTATTATTACGAAGAACAATACGTTTATTTAAAACTAATTAATTAATATTATATATAAAATATTATTAATCGTTTTCAATGTTATCATTTAGTAACGTGACTATTTTTATTTTCATAAAATAATTATTATACAAACAAAGAGTTAGATAAATTGTATTCATTTACGACGTTGTCTCTTACCTTCAACATCCTTACATAGAAATATAATTAAGCAGTCAATAAATATTACTTTATTTAATAGCTGCGTTCATAAAACCATATCATATAAGAATAATTTATTAAATTTCGAATTTATTTAACATATTATTCTATAATAAAATATTTGGAGTATAATCAAATGATAAATTTAACGGAATATCTAAAACATTAATGATGATAAAAAAATATTTGATGATATTTTTTTTTTCGAAAAGTAAAATTTACTGGAATCATTTTCAAAGCTGTAGGTACAAGTGAGTAAGTTTCGTTGAAAAACAAGAAATCCTACTTAGGTCTTCGTGAATCATCTTGTAAATCTTGATTTTCCTTTCTGGTACCACCTACCCCCTTATTCATAAAGAACGGAATTATTCGTAACTGTGTATGTAATTCTGATGCATTTAATTCGCTTCGAATATCGATTTCGAAGCCAAATATGAGTCTTGTTTCAAATTAATTTTATCCTAAAATATTTAACACTAGTTTATTTATTATGTACCTTTTCAATCAATCAATTAATAAAAATGTAATTATTCGAACACATTTTTAATTCGTTATTAAAACTATGATAGTTTAGTTAATTAAATTTCTACTTAATAATACAATTAACGGTTTTTCCTCATAACATTAGGTGCTCTATGGATAGATGTCTACCATAATAATAACATGTATCTACCACACGGCACTTCGTAGGCGCATTGTCCGTTAATAAAAGTCAACAGACAATATTCTCCCTTTATTTAATAATTATTTGAAATTTAACAATATATTTTATATTCTAAATTAATTTCTAATTCTAAATTAATAATAAATTATTTTTTTAAAGATAAATAAATATTTCAATAATAATAACTGATTATCGATTAATAATAACTAAGAATAAAATAAAATATAAGTTAATAATATTTAAAACATTGCCGTCTGCTCTACAGGCTCTTTTATGGTAAATATAAATACAATAAATATATTAAATATACAGAACATGTCTCATACATATGTCGTTATATGAATTCACTATCGGCGTACTTATATCGTGAACGAGACGCGTCGACGATGCTATCTCTTTTCTTCAAAGCCGTTACGCACTTCGAGTGAACGAGAGACACAACGGAGGGAGGGACGCGCTGGTTGAATTGATAAAAGCAACAGTTGAAGCCGACCAAAAATCAGTTTGGAAAAAGACTCGCGCGTGGTGTGGTGTATGCGCCGTTCGTATTTTGTCCGCGACGATACTAAAATGTGACTGCAAATTTGATGAGTGCTCGAATAATATTTATTATAAAACTGGTTGTGAATAAAACAGTTGTACAAATATTAGATTCGCGTACAAATAATGCCGCGACGTCGGTGACGTGGACACAAAGCGTCCAAGGATTAAAAGCTTATTGCGACGAAAATCAACCGAAAAGAAACTTTCTTTGTGATCTCAATGCGTAGGCAAAAGGGACCGTAATCTCGAAACATTACTAGCGAGTCACTATAACCTTTATACACGTGATCAACGAAAATTCTCGAATCGTTTACTTTACAAATTTCTCGTTTTAACTAGTGTTTGCTCGTTCCGGATTAAGTGCTCTTTACCGAATTATGGTTGTTACGAAAGTCGATAATATGGCATCATATTCCGCTTACACGGGAAAACCAAAAATTCTATTCCCAAAGAAGGTAAGATATCAAGGTAAAGGTGGTACGTTAACGGAATTTCGATTACCGTACCTACGAAAGAACACATAAACAACTGACGATTAAAGAATTACAACACAAAACATTTATTAATTGAGCCTTATGTTTACGTAGGTGTGCTTGTAAATGGAATAATAAAATGAGTTAATTACGTCGACCAAATACGAATTGTAATTAGTTACCATAATAATTTAGATAATTCATCAGCTGGCGGCGTATCCTCCATAAAATTAAAGTCGTTTTAATATCGCGTTCAAATTGAGCAAGGTGGGTAAAGATAAATACGTACATATAAATACTAAACATTGTAAAACTATAACGTTTTTGGAATATATAACGAATCAGTCATAGATACCAAATAGGGTATACAATAATGAGTAGCTGAGGTATTCCCAAGTGTCCGCCAAACGAGTGCGAAGTTAATTAATGCCAGTCGCTACGTATGAAATACATCAATCCGTCTTATAAGTAGACAACGACTTAATAACTCCCCAATTTGCATTTAATTAATATATTTTACTTCTCATATATATTTTTTTAACATCAATTATGTACGTTTTAGGTTTATTTATGTAAAGTAACAAAACATTCTGTTTTTAAAATGATAAATTGATTTTATTTTAGTTTGTATTTATTAATATCGATTTTTTTTTATAAATGAAACATAAAACGTATGGCAACAATGTGTACGCGTCAAGAGAACGTTTCAGTTTTGTGTACCATATGATTCAGAAGTGCGATGTCGCTCCACTTTGTCGACCTACTTCAGAAATATTCGCACCTTCAACCTTGGCTGAATTCTAAGAATTATCAGTGAATTTGGAGGCTTCAGCTAAACGCATGAACAAAGATTACCTATTAAGATTTTAAAATAGCTAAGTGCAAATGAAAACATTTTATCTCAATCATATTAGGAATTCTGCCTTTGACTTATTAGTCACAATCACTGTAACCTACTTATGTTATAACGCAAAAATGAATATTGCACGAAAGTCCCCCATTTTGAAGGCGAGTATTCTTTATCGATATTTAGGTTAAAAGGGTAAAACCGTCCCTGCATCTGGATATATATGAGCAAGTGAATTTGAACCTTTATATTGCAGATGAGAAGAGTAAAATTGTTTTAATTGCGATTCCCTTTGATAGCGCCGCGTCGAGATAACAGACGCGCACTCTACATCGCATTATGGCTTTTTACTGAGAATTTTCATTTAGTAATGCAGTTTTGTAACTAGGCCAGATAGGTTCCGTTCATCTGACCCATTTTTTATAATAGATTATTAAATAATCATTTTCAATTGGGTAATAATTCGATGTACTCTGTGTTATAAGATATAGTGTTTTTTTTATCGAACAAGAACGTTTTTTTTTTATTAGCATAACTTGTTAAAGCCATGGCTAACCTTGTAATGCTTAACAAAAAACAAATTTCAAGCTTAAGGTGGCTGTTATTAGAATATAACGTTCGTCAACTTAGAAAATAAAATTGGTAATACTTTCTTCATCATTACATAATATAAAACAAAGTCCCTTGCCGCTGTCTGTCCCTTTGTATGCTTTGAAAATTACGCAACGGATTTTGATTCGATAATTTTTAATAGAATAGAGTGATTCGAGAGGAATGTTTTTGTATATAATACATGGACAATATAGATTCTATTGTAATATTCAAACCATTTAGTATCAGCATGGCACCCGCGCGAAGCCGGGACGGGTTGCTAGTTAACATTTTACACCTTAACATATTTATTAAATATAAGTACTTCATTTTATAATTTCTGTATGCTATTGCGGCATACATATATAATCTTCGTCATTCAGATTGTAATGTGATAGTAATCAATCTCATCTCGTCTTGTGGCAATGGAGTCAAATTTCTGAAATTTCATTCAATTAGGTGGATCCGATTTCAAAAAATATATTACCTAAATACTAAATACCAAGAAATAAAATGTCACTTCAATTCACAACCTCTTTAAGTTAAATTTTAAAACAATAAAAATACTCATAACATAATTTTACGAATAAAACGTTATCTTAAATGTAGCAAGCAAATTAAATTTATATGAAAGAACTTATTGCCAATTATAAAATAAAAAAAGTGTTTTGTAATTAAGAAATTTAAGCTAGACTTTCAATAAATAACGAAACGAGAGTATCGAGAAACCTTTTGAAAGATAAAAATAACTGAACATTATATTCATGCCCTACAACGAGGCGTTGAGTGGTTGCCGGATTCCCGACGTGCCATGATGGCACAATGATGGGAATTCTGGACCCTCAGCGGAAGGAATGCGGTAAGGAATGCTCTCGCCGCCTTCCTGACTCATTGGACTTTAAAAATCGTCGCTATTTTACATGAATATCGCATACCATAAAAAAAAAGAAAAAGCAATTTAAGTATTCCATATTGATATAGCAATAAAACTATATATCTTAGTTCATTAGAAGTTTATTAAAAACATTTTATATTGCTACAAAATATCGCATCATTTCATGAAAGGAAAGAAAAAACTGATATGGTATTACATGTATTGTTCAACTGCAGCTTTCCTCCGAGGAAGCGACGATGGGCGCCAAAAATAGCGTTTCCGTTGAACTCCGAGCCGTCTAAGTAGGAAGTCCACTAACACTCGCCACTCGACTCTTCCGGCCGCCTACTGTCGCGACACTTATAAAGTTTTATAACGCACTCACGAGCAGCAATGCAATGTGCCCACGCGACATCTTAAGCTGAATTAAATTGCTCGCACTGGATCGAAATTATTGACCGTCGGCGATTTAAAGCGTTTAGACGGCACTGTGGGCTGACTCTGGAATTGCTCGTTACATTGTTCGTCTTAATATCATTTGTTAACCTTTAGCAGACATCTAATAAAACATCTTATAATTAACCTTAAACGATAACTTATTTAATTATCAACTACATATTATAGAGGTACTAGTTTGACATCGAACAATATTTACGGCAATTTTATGTTCATATCAATATTTTATTAACCTGTTAGTAATAATTTTAAAATCAATACTCTGAGAGGCGATTCAAAATAATAATTTATAAAACATAGCATTTTATATACAACACATATTATAATTACTAAAAATGGTATATAATAATTTTAGTTCATAAAAGTTTCCGACTACGCAATGTCAATAAATCCTTCCTGGTAAGGCATGCTATTATAAAATTTCGCAGATAGTTTATTTTTAACTTTGTAAATTAATGAATGAATATTCTTGTACAAAATATATAATGATAAAGTATATTACTAAATACAAGATTACATAGTTGATTGAAATGTTGATAGCATTTTTTTTAATAATTCGACGAAAATGGTTTTTCTCGCTTCATTTCAGAACCGGTGGTAGTTTGAAATAGAATTTTGATGTGAATGATGATTAAAGTGTTTAGGACAGTTTACTTCAAGTATATTTTGATGTTGACTTGTTTTTCTGAGAGATTATTAAATCGGTGACGTTGAACGGTAAATGAAGCTCCATAGATAATCGCATAGCATATGCAACTGAAATATAAGCTGTGGCATAAGAATTACTTAGCTATAAGCAGAAAGGTAAATGAACTATGAGTCAATCATTCATAAGTTGTGACTCAACCTTAGTATATTGTTATACCTTTTACTTAATTAATAATAACATAAACAAAGCATTAAAATTCTAATTTTCAATGAATTCAATCATTGCTTCAATGCTGCAGAATATCGAATGTATGGCAAATGGAAATTATTATATAATTACATAGTAAGTATAACTTATGCTACAATAAAAAATGTGTATGAATCAGATAAATTATTCAGAATTTATAAATAACTAATTATTTTAGGGGTTGGTCGTTAAGTACTAAGTATTGAAAATGGTATATTAGTATGTCCTTCTTGTAGGTCAAAATTGGTCCAGGGAAAATAGATTTAGAAAATTTAGTTTAACCCTAAAAGAGAAACATATAGACAGAGTTACGTTTTTGTATTAGTATATTAGTATAGGTAAATAAGAAGCTTTTATATACAGAATTTGGTGTAAATGCTGTTAACAATTGAAGAGTTCGTCTGGAACTAATCCTAGTTGCAGAATCAGATCATGTGATCAATAAAATAATTTGTCATTGATTCTAAATAAACACGTAAAACTCAGGCTTCGTAGGATATAAAGAGTTCTATTTCAGCAAGATTTTACCTAAACTTTATATCTACTTACATACATTTAAAACAATGATCGATCATTGCATGGTTAAATTAATAACCCAATATATCTTTTAATTATTTCAGATAAGATTAATGTACAAATAAATCAAAATCGTGATTGTTAAATATCAGTAGAAGTATGATATTCTTATTTATTTACAACAGGCTTAAACTTTTTATCTCATTGGTCTTATCTTTAAAAATGGCGGGACTTATATTAGTAGATCTTGATAGAGTTATAACATACAGACGCAGATATCGATGGCTTATGATATTCGTATCAATTTTATTCAAGTTTTTATGTACTTAGGATAATATATAAAATACAAACGCTTTATGCGTATGTATAATTTACCGTAGATGATAAAAACTGTCACAGTAAAAGTGTTGGACTTTTTGTTGTGACAAATGTCTATTAAAATTGGTAATTACCAAAGTCTATTGGTCACTACATATGTACCACATGTCCAACTTGTGTGAAACTTAAAGGATTCAAGTTGACTCGGAGTAAAAACCCGGGGCAAACTCCACTGTGTCCATGTGCGTAATTGTATTCATAATTGCTCAACGGTGATAGAAAACATCGTGAGGGAAACTGCACGTGTTGAATATTCCACGTGTATCGAAGTGAAGTAAGCTCTAGAAACTTCTCCTCAAATGGGGAAGGAGGCCCAGTAAGATATTAAAAAGCCGTCATTACATTTATCGCCCGGACTTATTGTTAATGATATTATATTTGTTTAAAGTGCTCATTTTATAATTTCAATTAAATGTTCTGTATTTAAATATATTTTATGATTTAAACTGAATTAAATGGTTTCCTAATATTTCAGGTACGTTCAGAAGAGTCCCTCCTTTCACCGGGAAAGACAACAAAAACTTCACGATGGGTATGAACTTGACCGTTTAAATTTCGGTGGAGGGTAGATTAAAAATAATTAAAAGTGTTCTTATTAAACTATAGATTATAGAGTTTTATTTTTTTTTAATTAAGATGAATGTCAAATTAACCAATTTTATTTCAATCTGAATTTTAATTGGTCGATAACAGCCGATGGCAATATTTTTGGCCAATGTGCGTTCAGTATTTTATCATATTTATAAGTCTGAAGAAGTTAGTTTTGTTATTCTATAAAACCAAACTTAAAACTCACTACGGAAGAACTGTTGCTTGTAATAATTAAAGAACCAAAACCCCAAAAAAAATAACCAAAATAGGTTTAATCTTTTTACGAGTGTAGCGAAGTCAGTTCTTACAGAATAGTGCCGTAGTCAATACTACAGTCAATGCCGTAGAAATTTAACAATTTAAATTGCTAAAAATTACATAAGACATTTTAAATAGAAGTCCGCGAGAATGTTCTAAACGTATTTTTACGTCTAACTTATTGTTTCCCAGTCTTAGTAGACATTTGAAAACACCGCTCTGGTTATCATATTTTCTAATCACATCTACGTTTACACTGATAACACTAGTCAAAGAGGCGTAAACTTCAAACATGTTTTACAAAATGAATATTAAATTATACCTTTATTTCTGATAATGTAATAGTCGTACAAACAAATTAATATTTAAATGAATTGCCGAAGTGGCAATTGTTTTGAAATATCGTTTTCCCTTTACGATTTATAATACAATACATAACATTACTATCTGCGCTCGTTGATAATTATTACTCCGCTCTACACTATTCTCTACATCAGTACAGAACCCAGTAAACAACCATGTTGCCCACGTTTAGTTTTAGGGATCAGTCGTCATATATAAGGCAAAAGCAACCTATTTTTTCCTCGAAGTTTAAGCTGTCTTCACGCTATATTTCATCAAGTTTGGTTCAGTGGTAAATCTGTGAAAGAGCAACAGTAAAACACATTTTGTGTCTTATTTTAATATTACTATAGATAAACTTTCTCTGTAAAGGGGATATCTTAAAGGTAAATAAAACGATTTGGTATATCCTGATATTAATGAGTTCAAACAAAACAATAAACTTTTGCTTTATAGACAAAAATAACGATATCGACTCTACAAGTTTAAGCAATTGCATTAATCATTATTCACAAACTTTATCATATACCTGCGTTTTCACAAATCCAGAATTTTGACACCTCTTAATTTCTCAGTTTTTAATAACACGTTGATAACTAAAAAAATGATTGTCAACAAAATCTATTAAATAATTTCATTTGTACTCTGTACTACTGCAAAAGTGTAGACACATTATAGAAACCAAAATATTCCTCTTTATAATATCAGCATGATACAATTACAAGTTTTCTGAGACCGCCACTAAATACATGTCTCCGAGATAAGGTTCGCAAAATATTCGTAATGTATTGGTTAAAATAACAAATGAATCATAACCGCTTTGTCAGTTAGCCGACTAACCACAAAACACGGCTATGTACTTAATTTATCCTAATCTGCATACAAAGGCTAATTTCAAGTATGCTTAAAATTGCTTGTATGTATTATTAAGATTTGTACGGATCCATGTAGTTTCATATTGTATACAGGATTATAGTATGAACTACTTCATGAAATTGTAGTATTATGTAGTTACGTAATCCACATCAGGTATCTTTAGCTCGTAAGAAATTTGACTGCCACGATATAATTTGGGTTTTGTTCGTTTGGATTTTAGGCACCGTCGTCTGAAACAGAACATCCATGTAGTATTTTAAAATAAAAAAATAAACCACCTTTCAATCTCATGCACAACAGATTTTTTAAAGTAGCTTAAGAGCGAGCAGTTGCTTGTCCAATATCTATGAATTAGTTCAATATTATAAGACACTTGCAAAAACTCAAAGAATAATCAGGGTGGTCATTGACAAATTTAACGTTAATTTAAATTAAATGTATTCATAATAGAACGTATTTATTCATTTTTATTTAGCAACAAATTTGGTCAACGATAATCGAAATACATAAACCCCCTAATAGTACTTTACACAACACTAAAAATATAAGGATGTTTTTTTTATTATAAGATTACCCGTAGCCTATAATTTGGACTCGTCAACTTACGTTAATATGGTTAGACAACAAGAAGATGAATCGCTAATAAAATACCACTTGGAACTGAAACATCTGGCCACCCATTGTGAATTTGACGTTGAACATGGTTATAAATCTATTGTAAACACTTGTATTACTACAATTTATACGAGGACTGCGGGACGATGAAATTTGTTCCAACTCAAATAGCTTTATTCAATGTAGAAACATTACACTTACTTACAACAACAACAGCCTGTAAATTTCCCACTGCTGGGCTAAAGTTTCCTCTCCTTTTTGAGGAGAAGATTCGGAACATATTCCATCACGCAGTTCCAATGCGGGTTGGTGAAATTAAACATTACCACCGGTTCGGAAAAAGAAACACCCTGACCTGACCTGAACCGGCGAAAAAAACTCAGATACAATTACAAAAGGTCTAAAAATACCGCAACTATACAGATAGCTTTATAATTGGTATTCTACAATGGTCATTCACTGAAAATAATTCAATCCCAGAACACGTATTGAAGATCTAATTTAAATAGTATAATCAAGTATCCAGGTGACTTCAAAGAAATGTCATAAATGTGGAACTTCAACGCACGGAGTCAATGCAGGTGCAATAGGGCAGGCTTCCATTTATTAAAAAGAACAGATCAAATTAATTCAGTTCTTGAAATAAGAAAAGACTAGTCACCTTTCATAAGTTATAAAAAAATTAAGACGAGAAAACCGACTTAAGATGTTTTAATTAAAAACAAAATAATTTGTACAAACAATAACTCGTGCAGCATTTCAGTTTAATATTATTATAATAAAAACATAACGTTATATTTTTACCATGTTCGCAAGAGCAAATAATTAATCGCGTCGTTGGACTCATAACTAATTACTAATGTCATTTGTGACAAAAGAGATGCTAAACCTATGTTATATTAACTACAGTTCATACAGCGGCCGAAATTCAACTATAATTAATCATTATTAAAAATTTGACAATGACTCAATTTGAATTAGCATATTACGAACTTTTATTATCTGCTATTATTTCAAATAAACCTTTGGACAAATGGGGGAGAAAATAGTTTTGAAAGATCTTCAAGATGTACTATTGCACGCACTTTTTTACTAAAACTTGACCAGCAGTGAGCTACTCTCCCTTGAGGATAACATCTCTTGTCGAAATCGGTCAGTAAAACAGCATCACCGTGTTGAACATAATTACTTGACATAATTGTAATCAACATCGTACTCATATATTTAATCTAAAACATACTTTATAACTATATTAATACTGTTGCTCTTTCTCTGTCAAAACCATTAAATGAAATGCAGCAAGCTTGGACAACATAAGCTACGTTTTAAGCCTAAAACATGGAAACCATTTTCTAAAATGCGAGCAATGCCGCGTGCGTCAACTTGTTACTTGTTACTACATTTGACATTAGCCTCTGTGTCTACTGATATGATCGCACGACATCAGATATTACAATAATGTATGATAGTTTTTGCAACAAGTTTAGTTCATCGTTTAATCGACACATACAAAGACATTGTTTAAAATTGTATAGAACGATTATTATGTAAATAGATAAATGTCTGGTTTTCCCCGTGCTGTTTACATTCATCGCTATATAATGCTAATATTATAACCTAATTTCTGTGATGTGAATTTTTACAACGTCATATAATCAATTGTGGTTGCATAATAAATTCCACATGGTTTTAATAACACTTAAGACTCTTTTCCGCTCGAACGTTGTCACTTATCTAGGTTTTTAAGTACATAATTATCTAAAACTTAAAGTAAATAATGTCATCACAGATATTATGTCGCTTCCGATGTTTAATCTCAACAATTACTAGGATTTTGTTATACGGTAGGACACTTCAAAACGGAAATAAGTCGTTGTGAAATGAGATGATGATTTGTTGGAAATTTCACCTGTTATACATAATAATGTACGATAAATATACTATTATTATATTAATCTCAAAGACAAGACCTTCAGCGCTAGTATATAGTATTGCACAAGCGACATACTGGTGGTCCGCTCGTATCATAACAGCGAGGATTAGACTTGCGACACGATCGGAGATTAAACTCAGAACGGCCATGTGTACTCTGCGAATCACAGGAGCGTGACGCGGCCATCTTTTAGACTCAATAATCTACTGCGACTTTCATAAAAGAATCAAGTAACTTTTTTATAGGACCGGAATTTAAGCCTCGTAAGCTAGCCACCAAACCATTGACACAGTAAACTACGACAATAAGTTATCTTTATAATTATATATAGGCAAAGATAGCTAGGAATAATTTTCTCATGTTTTTGTTAATTAATTTTATTTGGCGTTCGTTCGTTTCGATATAAAAGTCAATGAGAGTAAAAAATATATTTGGAAAGTGAAAATTCATATATCTCTTTTAAATTTGTATTATTATTTTTTTGGTTTAATTTTGACCACTAATATCGCATTCATTTGACTTATTATCATATTAATCATGCTCATCAACTAATTATTAACAAATAAACTAACTTTTAATCTACACATAACTATGTTTAATCAACTTGTAATCAGTGTTTATTTATAACTTATATTAAGTTATTAATATTCATTGTTATTGGTTCGCGATTAAAAAGGAAAATATATTTTATCTGTATTAAATAATTATAGAATTTTCGTTATCTGTATAAAATAATAATAGGAAGAGTCAATCAGACAATCAAATGACATATCGGTACATTTACGTCAAGTAAGAAATTTATTTAAACTTTTAAATATTAAGCTAATTGGATGACTTCATCATATATCTATTTTGTTCGATTAAAAAAGATGAAAAAAAAAATATTACGATTTAAACTTGAAACAAGATACATGACTCACGTTAGAAATTCAACAGGTTATGCGAATACCGGGTGACGGTAGTGATCTAGTATTTAAATAACTTTCAATTAAAAAAATATATAATAAAAAAATAACATTTTGTTTCATTCATATAGTAAAACGAATTAAATATAGTCATCAGCACAAAAGTATTTGAAAATTTTCAGCTCAACGGGTGATGCTGCTTTGAAATTCCTATACTCTTGACAGATACATAAAAACACCGCGTAAAGTTAAAAAAAAGCTTGTAAAATTGGTAAATTTGTAGAGTCGAAATAAATTTAATAATAGTATTATTTTGTGTGTAATTTTCCCTTGCTTGAAAATGATTAACGACATTAAAAAAAATACATTTGATATATTTTATTTAATCTGTCAATAATAGTGCACAGATGCATTTTTATTTTGAAAATCATAATAAGGAAAACATTTTCCTATCATTAAATCAATATCGGTCACGAACCTTTTGAATATTAAATTCGTGAAAGTGCCGCGAAGGTGGAACAGGATGTGTGAGTCATGGTTGTTGTAGTCTGCGCACGCGCAGGTAACATCTACAGAACACTGCCGTAATATTGTACTATGCCTGTGTGGTGATAAGCGACCACGTGAATGAATGATGAATCACCATAGCGCATACCTTTTGCGCGTTTAAAAGTACGCGAATCATCGGCAACGAGTTACTTAATGCATTCTTAATAGCTTTCAATAACATAAATACATAATATAGACGAATCTCTAACGAGCTGATTAGTTAATATGCATTCAAATTAAATAAATAAATCTATATTAGTCTTGTCGCTCAATCTACAAAGTAACACTCTGTAAAAAATCATGCAGATTCGTTGCCGCGCGAAGAAGGGCAAGACATCAAATACGCTTTCGTTTATAATATTCTATACAATATATTTATAAAATGCGAAATATAACGGTCTGAGAAGTTATAAAAATTTGCTATTAGTATTGTAGGTAGAGTCATCCTTATAGTATATATATTTGAATTTATTTCATAAATATTTAACATTACTGAGTTAACTATTAAAACAATGATTTACGTTTAAAAGTATTTTCATATAAGTCATTCTTCCCATGAGGATTCATGGGATAGTCTTTATCCAAACTCCAGATGATTTCTACGTCAAATTTGAAAAAGATCCGTTACGCTTCGAGATCCTTTAAAAACAAACAACATAATTACTTGCTTTATTTTAATCTTGATCTGATTAAATGTAACTATTTCCTACGAATGGTGCAAAAAATGAATTAAGTAATATGATAATAGCTCTACATAATTAATCTATACATATTGGAAACCATGATCATTGTAGAACTAGTCAATACTAAATGAATTCAAAAAAATCTCTATCTATCTGAAAGGATATAACGACGTAATGATCCGATTAATTTTCTTACTTGTCAGTAGGGCTTGGTGCCGTATGGATGGATACCTTTCCAACAAATCAGATATCCTTCCGCCCAACAGTACCCTGTATTGTTGTATTCCTGTTTTAATGTAAAGTAAGCCAGTGTCAGGCACAATACATCTGAGCTCCCAAAGTTTATGATGGGTATGTAAGAAATGGTTAATATTTTTTACAGGGTCAAAATTTAGTGCGGTGTTGGTGTTGCCCACTTATAACTAGATCCATTTGTTCGTCCACCAAAATTATGACGTATAAAACTTTATATAAAGAGCGGTGTACCCAAATATTTCTAGCATTACATAAATAACGCCTTATCGTAGATTATATATAAAATTCGGGCGTAATACGTGTTATCAACGATGACACTTCTGATAATCATAAAAGTTTGTAAACATCAGTGACCGATGAACTTGGTGAATTCATGAATGGAACAACTCATACATTTTAGTCATACCGTCTGAGAATCGTATGCTATATTTCAGAAGCACTGTATAGCATACTGAGTCATATAATTGCAACAATAACAACATATAACATATCTTGTTTTCCTACACATATTAAATAGAGTGACATCGTATGTTAATGTGTAATCTAGACTACATTAAAATATGTAATAATAGTTTATTTACTGAATATATATTTATTCAAGTGATGGAAGTATTATTCAAATCTATATATATAATATACGCATTTCCCACATTTGAAATACATAATTTAAAAATCTGATTTGACGGTTGATGATGACGGTTGCGTTCGTCGGTGAATAACCTACTCCATAAATTTATTATCATAGCTTCATTAGTTTCGGATCAACTATAATAGCCCAGTCCATAAATTATTTGAATAAATTCTTATTAAAGCCACGCATTAAATAAACCAAATGATTAATTTAAAAATATTTGCAACTCGAGTTTTAACTCTTAAAACCTTCGCACATTTCGTCGTCTAACTGATAAGAACGACTTAATATAGTTTAAAATGTTTGACACAGCATATAGACTTTATGAAATCAAGTACACATGGACTACGAAATATATTTTTATATATTTAAAACAATGGATAAACTAAGAACATAGAAGAGACAAATAATTTTCGAATGAAATATCGAAATTGTGTGCTTAATTATAAACGAAAATATTTCCCATTCATTCGAATAATATGTTATAAAAATAATTCAATATAAGCAGCTGTTTTACGCACATGCTATTTTTGCTATATTTCTTGTTCAGAGTTATGACCTATACAACTCCTCCAAGCATCTGATACGTGTGGGAGACGAACCGTGTCCTTCGACAGAGACCAAGATGTGCAGACAATAGCCTCTTAAAACCATACTTATTATTATTTACACGTCAAGACGTAAAATATATTTTTATCTAACGTTTTAAGATTGCACATATCGTGTCATTAATTCGTAAACCATGTATCTATGAATATAGAATTGTTTTGACTTGATTTTTTTATGTATACACGAGAAAATTTTTTTCGTAATACCGTTCGGTGTTTACTCACGATTTTAGTAAACCATCGCACAACGGTAACGCACGCGTGTCGAATGCAAGCAAATTAAGTCACTGAATTGAACACGCTGACTCATTCACAGATTTCAATAAACGAGAAATTGTAAATAACTCTTTATGTTCCGCAAAGAAATTAAAGACGCCGACGCTCTGTCCGACGTCGAAGGCTAACGTTTATTGCTTTAAATTTATACTTTATTTATAAACAAAATAAAAAGTAAATTATTAAGGAATCGTCATTTTAACATATTGCGGTTTTTTTTATTTAATTCCGTATATCTTCAAGGAAATAATTTATAAGTTCATGAACTCAAATTTTGAAAACAGCAATAAATTACTAGTAAAATGTGTCGTCATAAATAAATATTCTGAATGAATCTCTATATGAATAGTCTGGCGCTTATAAACATATCGATAATTATATCTACATATTTGGACTTTAAAGATATCCAAATCATATTTCTTTAATTACACATCGATATCGATGATCCGCCGACGTCTCTTGCTGACATTGAAAGGTCTTTGACTCATCACGACGGAATTATTATTGACTCTCCCTTCACTTGCTTAAGTTTTACGCATGCGATTATTTCACAAATAATTATTTCAAATCTCATAATTCAAATTTTAACAGACCAAATATTTTCAAATGTATATTAAAATTTTGACTACTATGAAGTTTTTGCTACTTTGATAATTCCACTTGATAATTTGTGTTCTTTTTAGGTTTGTCTTATTTTAACTAGAATAATTAAGTCTAAATATAAAACGAATATGTTAGGCTGAATGTAAATAGAGCTTTGTATACAGACGATAGGTTTTTTATTTACTAACGCTAGTACACAATTTTGACACGATGGCGTTTGCGAACTATACTTAGTCTGACATTTGTCAGTGCCAAAAAAATCAGAGCACTTGCGATCTACCAATATTGATCTTGTTAGTTCAGGACGCATTGATAAGATCGGTGTCTCATCAGAGTCGTCCATGAGGCGGATGCGAAGTTCCGTGGGTGGTGCCCCTCTCGGTCCTCGCCCCGCTGTGCTCGCCATTCTAATTAGCCATTGTGGTCGCCAGTTAAAGTTTGCGATCGGCCGGCCGGCTAGTGTAGTAGCAAGGCAGTCACGCCGCAACCGCCGTCAAGTTGGCACGTATTTTTAACTCTATACTCAAACACAACACGCGACGCGTTTCGCTTGTGATGACGATAAGTGATTGACAGTGCTCTCGATAGATAACAAGAGACATTACAGAGAAATTACCATTTGAATCATGTGAATTGTATTAAATAGACAGTTTATTCAGTGCACCAGATCTAGTCGTTGGCATAACGCAAGGTAAAACCATTATGTTCGGCTCCTATACTTCTAAAACTGGCACCATTGTGCGACGTGGATACTGACTAGCCTGCTGCATCCTCATTGCAAGTACGTTATGCATTCGATATATTTGGTAGAATTAATTATTCGACCTGACTGAGTAAAATTCCCTTACATACGAACTGATTATGTTAAACGTTGTTTATAAAGTGTAATTAGTGCAAGCGATTTGCGATAAAATATCATGGGCATAATGAAAACAAACTCTACTTGGACATTGGAATTTAAATTCAATTGTAATCGCGTTTGCTTCATACAGTTTTTGTTGCATTATGACTTAAAGGAAAATCCTTCCAAATACTTGTGATGGAACTGACGCCGGTGTCTACTCTTGTAACTTTTTCTATTTTAGTTATAGGTAGTTTATAAAAATAGCTAGAGACGAGTAGGTTTAAAATACACCCGGCATATGCAATGAATTTCTTGCTTACACACTATGGAATTTTAATGGTTCCTTAATACGATACGTAAAAATGATCACAACGATACCCCATCATATTTACCGTACAAATTAAAATACATATAACATTATTTGCAATAAAATGTATGTTAATAAATGCAAAATCAAAGGACCTGTTGTTCCGCTTATTAAATTAAGTTTACGACTGTGTAGTGTTATATAAAACGTAACTGTTTTGACCGATACATTTGGTGTAGGTAAATATACACTGAAATTCTATTCTACAGTATATTTAAACATTGCAAATATAGTACTTCGTGACAATTTGTATTCAAGAGTTATATAACAGATACACGCTCATCGCAGTTGCGTTTATTGTGCATGCAAAACTGACCTCCATCAACAATGTCCCTGCATGACTACATAGTGCATCTGGCACTAACCTAGAATATCGCCATACTTATTGAATCTTAAACTACAAGCAAATATAATCTCTATATTAACACATATAAGGTCCACCTGATCGTGCAAATGGATATGCAGAGAATGGCTGCAGCTGTGAAAGCTCTGCCAAGAAATAAGCACTCTCTGCATGAGGAGAATAGGCATCGTCTTATTTGTCTTTTAGGTCGTTTTCTACATTTTATTTATGTTCTGATTGTCAACATCGGAATTCTTTTAAGTCCTTACAGTGAACGGTAAAATTTCTATTGAATTCAGTCGCTTCGGAATTTTGTTATCTACTATTATTTACGATAAATGCAGTTGTTACCCATACATATCGATAATAAAATATTATCCGATGCAAACACTTTCGTTCTGAAGTACTTCCTTTATTACGTATAATATAAATCATTCTATATTTGGTATTCGGATTATCACAATTGATTCTTATTGAAACAATTCATATGATATCTGCATTTAAATAATAGTATTTATAAAATTATTTTTATAAAGAATTTATTATATTCTTAATCTGACAAATAAGTTTACCCCTTACTATACACAATGATTGTACTGATTAAACTGTTGTAGTAAGAGGCGAAATGTTATGATGCTGGTGAAATGTACCAGTTAAGGATAAGGGTTGCAGTACACTCTTTCATTGCGGTGATTCGATATTCAAAGAGAAGAATTCTATCCGACACATGCTTACGCATGGTTTTCTCATGTTTCCAGCGCTAAATATGTAATTATAAATACAAATAAAGCACATGAAAAATCAATACTTCTTTGAGTTGGAAGTTAAAACTTTGTATGAGACCCAAGTGGTCTATCTACCGTTACGATATAACATAGGTACAGTCAGAGTAAGAAAACCTTCGACATTTTTTAAATTCATTTTTTTATCAATTATTAAGCTCTTAGTACCTTTTGAATCTAAACATCAAACCATTGCGACACAATATGTCATTTTCAATCGGTAAAGCAAATTATCGCTCAAACTGAGCACACGAAATTAAATCTTAAGGTGACGTATCTTTTCTTACCCCGACTATACATAAAAAATTATGAAGCCTTTACTTAAATTTTGTAACTCCTGTCATAGCTTCGTAATCATATTTATGAAGTCATATCGCTTTAGATTATAATTGCCATAACTACGTATGTATATATGTACTTAATTGCACAACAAAGTATGAAAAACGGAAATAAGTTATCGGTAGAGATAGCGATTAGAATACCATGCTTGGCTAAGCACTGGCAAGATTTAAATATTTTGACGTCAGTAACGACAAAATATGCGTGTGCTTATTTTTATCATCAAGATATGTGTGCATATTGTGTATAATGTTTTCTTTAGAGGTTCGAATGTTTAAATAAAGGCGCCTGTAGAGTTCATCGTGAATACGACGTTTTTTAAAAGAAAATTTTCTTCTAAGTAAGTACAATATTATCACGATTAATGGTGATATGGTCCAAAGTTAATAATTAATAATTAAATAATTTAAAATCGAATAAATAATAGTCGATTAACTGATCCACGTGAATGTGACGAAATTCGAAATGAGTTTATTTCGTCATCGGTTTGTATAACTTCACGAAATAATTTATTCAAATCGAATGACTTATTAATTTAGAAATATAGGTCGTAATATGACCGCCGCTAGTTCTGCGCATCGTACAAAGTGTTACTTAAAGCGTGTTATATGAGACAACCAAAAAACCATAAAGTAAATTTCTTATACGTGGAATATACGCATAGGGAACAAACGTTTTTTTTTTAAATAAATAAATAATTTATATTTTTATGCATGTTTTCAATAACTTATCTATTTTTAGCTACTAATTACAGAAATATAGAGCGTTTTAATCTTTAAAAGTTGAGCGCTCTTTGATACATAGACTCTCATAGAGTAGTTATAATAGCTAACATTAAAATTATATCCGGGATTTGAACCCGAGATCCTTAAAAATCTATTTGTTTTATAATAAAAAACATTCATGTAACAAATTTGCTATTTATTTTAACGCTATAAAGGCATACTTCTTCGCCCACATAAAATTATTTCCAATTCGCACCTTGGTCACATACCATAAGGTTACCATAAGTTTAAGATAACAAAGATACCAAGTCTTTATAGTCTCTGAACATACATTCATACGAAGTTTTTAAAACGTTTAGATTTATTTTAACCTCTTGAAGTACATTATATTATTATAATATATTTGTTTCCCATTATTAACACCATCGTTAGGTACAAACGAACTTGTAAACATATGGTAGTGATACATCATTCAATTTAATATTTCAATGTTACATAATATGCATGTGGTAGGTCTTTGTGCCAGCCCGTCTGGGTAGATACCGGGATGCTATGAATATGTAATTTCGTATACAAATATATGAATAACATTTTAACGGTCTCAGATACGATTACGGATACGATATTAGTTCGTGCAATTTATTCGATTATTTACAATATAAAATACTATATTTTACATTATTATTTGATACTACATGAGAACCTTCGCCCGGGCAAAATAAATAACACTAAACAAATATAAATATAATAATCGTACCCCTCAACTAAAATTATTATTTGAAACACACTTCCTGAACGCATCCGTAAACGTCAAAGATGGCCGCCCGTTGAACTGTCATGCCATTGAATTTCACGGATTTTAAATCTATTTATCTCGATTATACGAATTTTGTGGGAATATGTTTGTTATCTTCTAAAAATAGTTATTTTAACTATCTGTAATTGTGAATAGTTTTCAATCGGGTCTTTCGTAGACTTGCAAGACACTTTGAATATAACAGAAATAAATAAATATGTATGAGTTATACGTCATTTTTACAAACATATTTCTTTGGTTCAGGTATTGATAAATTTACAGTTCGGAAATCCGATGGTTTCGTTTAAGGTTGTGTACCTTTTTAACGTCCTTTATAGGTACATCCCAAATAACATATATTCTACGGAAAAATAGCGATACTATTGTATTTACTATATTATATTATGATTATATTATGATATATACTATAGTATTGTATTTCGTTTTCAAAGTGTGAGTGAGCCAGAGTAACAAAACGCTAAAGGGATATAAGTTCTTACTTAGTTATAAGAAAAAAAAAATTTACAAGATAACTGAATATTTATTTATTTATTTTAAATATATTGCTTAACTACCAGGTTTAGTACATTATACTTTGGAAAGATGACATTATAAATATTATATTTAATTTAAAAAAATCAGAATATCTCCAACAATTACAAGAGGATTGTTTTGAAACCGCTGACCAGAGACCACATATTTAATTTTGGAACTATTCCTATTATCAATTCAGTTCAATGCACTCGGTAGCTACGATCAGTCACACAAAAATACAGATATTCACGTCAAACTCATGTCATGTTTCGTTTAACAATAGTAATTGAAAAATGACAATTGTATTACAACATATGATCACAGCAATACGATGCTAGTGACGTGCCCCAACGTAACCTATGCTTCGTATCTGGAATTGTGACGACATTACCAAGAAATATGAGTCACGATCACCACAATTGACCTGTTTTGACGGAGATCTCGTCTTTTTTGCTTCGACATGTATTACTCATCCTTGACTCAGGGCATCAGCAAAGTTATCAATGAAATCATTATGTAATCGCGTCTATATGACTATATATGATAAGCGTTTCGCACCGGATCTTATGATATGAAACGTTGAGAAAATAGTTATAAAAAAAAACACTCGATAACGTATCATTCGCAATGTGAAAATACAAATTGTTATGCAAATTATAAATGATATATTGTTTTCATAGAAGCTATGATTTGAGTGTTCATAGCCAGCATGGATTTCTCTACATGAGATTTTAGACATTACAATACAGGAATAGGAGTGATTGTTTCTATGGATGTTTTGAACTTACGACTTTATAGCAATGCGTTTGGATGACTCGTGTCTGTTATATATCTAATTATTACATATCTGCAATAGTATAATTAATTATTACGTATCTAGTGTAATCATTATTCTAAGAAATATAAAGATCATCGTGTCAACTTGTTGCACTGACGAACGATACTTTTAACGTTCGCATCAAATAATGTTAATAACGATTAATCATTTCAATAAACGCTTGATACATAACTCTGTTACATTTTTATTATACATATTAATAGTTTCGTATGGCGATGACGTAGGTCCACCGCCGGCGCTCCGCGAGCTATGACATCAACTGGACACGTCAGGCCGCGTCACGCGCATCTTCAACGGATTCTCCGTACATGCAATCAGTGATGTTGTCATAAACCAATTAAAGCATTATTACATTATCTTTACAATTGTAAAATCGATAATAGAATTACGTCGCTACAAATGTATTTCGATTCTGCAATTTTCGCGATTTGATTGATTATGATTACGACGAAACCACGATCCGATCTAATCGTTTCCACATTTCTGTCTTTTGTTACGTCGTCGTGCCTCTGATTAAGGGCCATTGTTTAGTGACTGTTGACTGGCGTATTTCGATTGCGTTGGCGTTTTCAAGTCTCGATGGAGTGTTGACTTTTGTAGGCGGGGCGATCAGTATTCAAAGCGCGTTTCCTAGTGTTCTACACTCGAATACATGAGCTGTGTTTGTGATAGACAATTATTGGAGACTCCGATGACTCACGCATAGATTATACATTATACCAATGGTTCCTTTGACCCTATCAACGGTCCGCTAAGTGCTGCTGATTGTCCTTGCGCTGAATTCTAAACAGATTCCCAGAAAGCAATAAAGTTGTTATATAGGTAGATGCGAAGGTTACTTCTATTGTGTACTCGTATAATCTACATTTATCATATTGCGAAATTTTACAATGTTCTATATAACAGTGTTGTCGGTTGTATTGTTCCTAATTGGGTTATAAAATTGAGATAACTTCACAAAGGGTATATTTCTCCCAGTTTATATTTTTATATACCTAGTATGGATATATATAATATTATCAATCAATACATGTTATATCATTATCGAGTATAGCTTAATATCTGTTTTACTAATATTTTTTTTATTCGATAACGGATATTAATCATACCAATACAATTACGATAAAACAGATAATTGATATATTTCATAATATATTTAATTATTGAAAAAAAAAACACGTACCTGTCTTAAAAATGTAGAGTAGGCTAAAACTAGATAGTTCATTTGATCCAATTGTATTAATAAAACAAAAAAAATACCTAAGCAAATAATTCAGGATATTTCTTTTTTCACTTTTGAAACGCATATAATAAATGCAATCTAATAGATCTATAGTGATGCATATAAGTGCTTCATTTATATTGATCAGAGAGTTGCATACACTTGGTCACACACTTAAAAGTTCATTTAGAAATAAACAACCTTCGTTTGTCGGCGTTTTTATTTATAACGCCCCATCAGACAGAGCACCCTGGACTCCGGCTGATTTGATTTATATTTTCTTATTGCATACATAAATCTATATCCACTGCCCTATAATTTATTCATATATATATTTCTTTGCAGATACCAGAATTCTCTTTGGATGGCAGCAACAGTTTAAAGTCCAACGGCAGCGCCAAGGACCTGGCCTCCGTGATGGAGAACCTGAAGAAGAGCAGCCTCGCCCGCCAGAACCAGACTCTCAACACACAGGTCACAAGCTCTTTAAAACAACAAGTAATTAAAATTTTAACAGAATGATAAATATTTTTACTTGACTTATACGTTTCCGATTCATATACCGGGCTATTTCGTGTTCTAAATTTAAATTGTATATTTTATGATATAAATATATGTATAACAATTATTTTGAGAGGAGGTTCGGAGATCGGAGATGTATCTGGTACATACATATACAACTCATTCTATCTCCGCACGGGTTTAATTTAGTTTAAACAAAATTACATGATATAAATAATAACAACCCTTAATTTATTTAGCACTCAGGAATAATTTAACTTTCTACCAGTGAATTTGTTTCATAATTCTGACAATTATACCCCAGAAACAAACAAATAGTCGTATAGACAACACAACAAATTTTATATATATCGTAACTATTATTTAAGGAACGCTATTAATACGTTAGGGCGCTAACGATAGCTACAACAGACTATAGTATGCGTTGATTTTTATATAGGATACAATTTATTCATATCGTTAATAGTTGAAATCATAATGGACATATATTACTGAGTTTATTATTAGAACATCAGAATCATACCGATGGTAGCCTTACATATAATTAAACGTTTTAATAGAGATTTTGAATTCAATATTGAAAACTTAAAACTATAATTGAAATTGTTTAATAACAAATAAAAACAGAATGTAGAGCCCGCAATGTCCGAATACTGTCCATTACCTCGCTCATAACACCACTCCATAATTGATAATACCTATTACAAATACTGAATTAATAAGTTTTAGTTAAATCTGCAAACTGAACAATAACTATTTTATTCATAAATTCAAATTCGAACGAAGTCGCGGGCACAAAATGAAAATCAAAATAAAATTTATTCAAGTAGGCTTTTACAAGCACTTTTGAATCGTCATTTTATAATTAAGTGAAGCTACCACCGGTTTGGAAAGTAGATTCTATCGAGAAGAACCGGCAATAAACTCAGTAGTTACTCTTTTTTTCTTTAGATTAGATTATACTAAATAGATTGTTACTAGCACACAAGTAACAATCTATAAATATCAATTAATACAATTTAATTAAAAAATTAAAGTAAAAAATATGGTACTAATAATAAGTCTTTGTACACATAACATACAGAAGTCAATAATACCTAACACTTATAAGGTATTATTGACTTCTACTACACAGATTAATGTCTAGATCAGAAGTCACGGACATTACTAATTGTAATTGTAAACCGAAGACAGGAAACATTATAAACAATGGTAGTTCTTAATTTTATACTAAATTTCAACCTACCCAAAATAAAGATAATGTAGAAGAGCTGAGATGGCCCAGTGGTTTGAACGCGTGTGACGGATTAAGTAATAAAAACATCTAACACGTGCATCTTAACCTGATGATTGCGGTTTCAAACCCAGGCAAGCACCACTATATATATGTGCTTAATTTGTGTTTATAAGTCATCTCGTGCTTGGCGGTGAAGGAAAACGTCGTGAGGAAACCTGCATGTGTCTAATTTCATCGAAATTCTGCCACATGTGCATTCCACCGACCCGCATTGGAACAGCGTGGTTGAATATGTTCCAAAAACTTCTCCTTAATGGAAGAGGAGACCTTATCTCAGCAGAAGGAAATGTACAGGCTGTTACTTTACTTTTACTTAACAAAACGTAGATACATTCAAAATAACTTTCTTCGCAACAATCTGTATTGCTATTTGCGTATATTAACAATTAAAATGAGTCTTATAATTACACGTGAACAAACTTAGTTATTTAGTTAAATCGTTAATATATTTAAATGTATGAAAAAAAACCTACATGTCTATATTTATATGTAAATTTTAACTTGATTGACTGCCTCGTTTTTCTAATGGCTAATTTGAATATTTCCTTCTGTTATTCTTTACAACGAAATTTCTCGGTCAACATATAAAATCATTCATATTAACTTACAGTAACTCAAATACTATAGTAATATGTACCTTTCAACACATAAGCATTTTAAAAAAAATTATTATTGAGCTGCTGCGAAGTTAACTCTATATTATTATTTATTATAAATGTGAAAGTAACTCTGTCTTTCTGTCGCTGTTTCACGACGAAAGCGCTGAACCGAATTTGATGAAATTTGGTTTGAACTTGAACTCCAAGAAAGGACTTTAATACATAACAACCCACATCCTCAAACGCGAGCTGAATATTAGTTTGTTTATAAAAAGCTTTATTTTATAGTAAAGCACAAAGAAAGAAGTTATTCTGATAAGATTATATATTTGACAAAATTACATGTATTTAATGATTACCAGTTTAGTGTAGAAATTACAAATAATTGTATGTTATTATATGGTAATAATAAAACGGTTCTAGAGTGGAGACAGCGAATCGGCAAACGTAGTGTAGGCACTCGCCCTATGTCATGCTGGATGGTCATGATGATGTACCTAGGGTGGGTGGTAGGAAGTAAATGGCCGAAGATCAGTGGCGCGTCTATGTACATATAGGCTGATTATAACGATTATGATGATGATATTCTTATAGGCGATTTTAACAAAAAGAGAAGTTTTGCTGGTTCTACACGGCAGAGCCGAAATTCCTAACAGATGCGTTAGACTATTCAAAAAAATCATAAGTACATACATTTTTTTCGAACATATACGTTTGAAATGTCTATTTAGTAATAAGTTAAATACCTCGAGAAATCGTTAACACATCGCAAACACTGGAACAATCACAATATAATTTATAGCGTTGATTCTGATTAGTTTTGACAAGCGTGAAATCTTGCATTAAGCCTGTTTATCCAATGTAAGTGATTTAAGGTTGGAAAGATCAAGGCGAACTCGGTACTTTGAGCAATACTCATATAAAAGACTAATTTAGAAAAATAAGCTAATAACATACTAATCACATACAATATTTGACCCTAAATACATTTATTATTATACATTATTAGTTATTATACATTAGTCATAATCTTATAATTCAATGTGCGCATGTTACTTAATATACGTGCAGTCTGTAAATTTCTTTCTCGTTGAGCTAAGGTCTCGTCTCAATTTGAGGTAAATGGCTTCACATGGTTTTCTCACGATGGTTTTATTCGATGCTGAGCACGAGATGAATTATAAACTAAAATGATGCACATTAAATCAATGGTGGTAGCTTTGAAGCCGAATACATCGGTTAGGATGTACGCGTTCCAACAACTGAGCCATCTTGGCTCTGTAACTTAATATTTTTTACTAATTCACGTTTTAGGACCTTTTATCTGATATGTTATAGAAATGCTTGCTAGTATATGTTTAAATATAGAACACGGGTTATTTCGGCTCTGGCCTCGGTTGGTTCATAAAATTGCCAGTTTATTTTGAATTCGACGAGCGCGAGTTACGAGAAAAATAAATAAAATAAAACAAATGCGCCACGGAGCAACAATATGGGATGCGTATACCTATTGTTAGAACTACTTGGAATTATCGTCGTCAAGGTCAACGGTATCCGTTATTATCATTAAGATTTTAACATGTCTTTGTATTGGGATTAGCATGAAAATCAATTGTTGCAAGAAGTAATAAATTATTATAACATTATCAGCGATCATTAGGTAAATTTCAAATTTTTTTGTATTCGATTTTCAGAATACCAGCTGCTAATAACTTGACGTTATTTGCTTTAAGTTACTTTAAATACAAGCTTTATTCCACGGCAATCGACTTTATGCCATATTTATTAAAAATTTTAAATAACAAACTATTGCATTTATAATTTTAGTAAATAATATATATTTTTTAATTAAATTAATAAAAAATCGATTCTTTATTACTGGAAAACCGATATATTTATACGGAATCCGAAAATGAATTCTGTTTACGATAAATCTACTAGCAATGATTCCTTCGTGTGCGTACCCACAGTATCTGTGTTGGCAACGAGCCACAAAACGAAAAAACCTAACGGCATGGCGTAACGTAGGACACGAAATATATTGTTAAATAATACCCTTAATATATATATAATTATAATAATATCAATTACGATATTTATCTCGTGAATTGAAACGTAATTGATTTAAGCTTAGTGAACGTTACTAGGTACTTACGGTTTTATATTTTATTGGCGACTCGCCCCAACTTCGCACGGATGCAATACTGATACTACACATACTACAGAATGTTTTAACATTTACAATTTCTCAGTCGATAGTTTGTATTGTCTAACAATACACTGTGTTTATTTACATCACATTAGAAACTTTAAAAATTATCAGTGTTATTTTAGTATGTCCGTGTATTACAAAAGCCTTCCTCTCAAATCACTCTATCTATTAAAAAAAACGCTTCAAAATCCGTTGCGTTATTTTAAAGATATAATCTTAAATATGCATAGTGGTAAGCGTCTTTGTTTTATACTGTGTAATGATTACTTGTTTTTTGTAAATTACACACACTATTTGAAAAAAGATTAGTTTTTTATTATCATATCAAAAACATTTTTAACAACTATTTGCTGCGAGTAATACATGTTCACATATTTCACCCACGCAGCTTTAAAATTTACCATAATTGTATATTTTATGAACAAGAGTACTAAAAATAATATTTGTAATAGATTATCTCGATAGGACGGATAAGATATTAAAGTTATATTTAAAAATAGAACTTATACAGCATGGAATATTTTATTAATCATAGAAATAAATAAATATGATGTTGGAAGGAAAATATGATTTACCTTGTATATCAATTAATTTGTTGCCAACCCTACTGTTTACACCAGAAGAGACAGGTATATTATATTAGAAATAAACTAGACACATATTGGTTGATATCGTTTGGAAACTTTGTAGTAATATGCGGCACAATATATGTTAAATTGCTCTCATAGAAAATTATAACATGTTTTATAGTCACTAATATCATAAAATCGTGTGTATTTATTAAATTATTTTTATTTCATACATTTAACGCAAAGGAACTCAAAATAATTTTTATTCATTTATTTTATAGCCCGGATTTTTTTAATAATCCTACAAACGTTTGGACAAAACTAGGAAATAAATACATCGTTAATTCCTACTCTCATGGCCCTGTTCGGAATGCAGTGCAATTATTAATTACCGCCATATAGATTATTATAATTATACTGAAACAATAATAGTACCTGTAAGCCTTACAAGAACTAATCCCGTCATTATTTTAATGTGTTTAAGTAATTTGTACCTGATTCCATCCTCCTATTATGTTCGTCCTTGATCAACGTGCATTGTTTGTTTTTTATATGCATTCGTACAGTTCATTTTGGATTTACATAACACTTATTTTGAACAATCTGAAACCGCGATTTTGACTGCATATTTTTTGTGACGAAGGTCTTCCTGAATCAGCCTTCGTGCCATTTTTAAAGTTTAATTATAAATACAAAATATTTAATTTATAAAAAAAAGTAGTCATTGTCTTGTGTTGAGACACCCACTGCACTGTAACGAAAAAGTTCGATCGGCGATATATCCCCTTATCGATAAATAATTTTACTATTTCTTAAATATGGTTAACTTTGTTACGTCAATTACAGATTGAAGTTAGAAAAAAAAGGTGTTTTTGTCAAATAATGTTAAAGTCACGAATGTAATTTGCGCCAGACTAAACGTCGTACGTCGCGTCGACAAAAAAAATCGTAATATTTAAAACCGGTATATTAGACAAATCGGCAACAACCACCTCTGCATATTCGTTGGCTACGAGGTTCAAGGCCTTTTGATGCATCCCACCCACATGTTCTGAATCATAGTGTTGCTTCTCAATCACGACATGACACCCCGCTCATTGCAAAATTATGATTTCGTAATGTAATTATTACTTAATTTCCTCCAAACTATTAACAGCTGTCAGGTTAGGTAGCTAAATAACGATATTTATGCATTAAATTTTTTTTTATCAACGTATCCTTAGACAAGTCTATTTATACATTTCATTTTGGTAGCTAAATGATGAATCATATGTGTTACATTATTATTAATAAATAATCGAAAGATTTCGAAATGAAATATCAAAAATAGATTTTTTATTTTTGGATAAGTCTATTTTTGTTCTGACATAGTACTGGCTGTATAACTTGGTCGCAAGTGCGCCAAAACGCGTGACGCCCGCACGAACTTCTGTAGCATTGGCACTGAACTCAACAGTCCCTGTCTAGATAACGGCTGTGTACGAAGTGTATTATCAGCCTCAGTGTTTCCGTTTTTTGTGAAATATTGTGCAAAACAATCCGCATAAGCTGAACATATTTACGATTATACAACAATACATTGATAAAGGTATTTTTATAAGATTTTTTCGACGGATTCAAACGATATAAGAAGTCAGTGAGTATATTTGGGATTTTGCAATGTCAATAATTGTTTTATTTATTTCAGATGGTGTCCAGTACAACTTCAAGCAGTGCGGTCACGAGCCAGAGGGTGCAGAGCTCGTCACAGCGCGCTAGTTCCATGAAGTCTGACCTCACAGAACTAAAAAGTTCAATTTCTGAAATGAAGACACTCAGCAATTCCGCTTTAAATTTCGGACAAAGGTAATTCAAAGTGCTTAGTAATTTCGCATTTACCTTTATGTAATAAGGTTTTTCATTGTTCTGTCAATGGTTATTAAAGATAACACCGTTTCTAGCTCACCTGAGCGGCCTTGGCCCAAAGCCAAGTCTCCCCCGCTGTTTTCCCCGCTCCACGTTTGTATGTAGTTTACTGCCGACAAACAATAGCAACGTACGGTTTCGCGGGATCAATTTGAATAATCTGATTTTTCGAAAAAAAACATTAAATAAATTAGCTTCATTAAGAAAACCTCGTATTTTAAACAAATTAAACTATTGTTCAGTGGTTCGTTTCAATTTAACTGAATTTTTCTTACTCACAGATTAAGAAGCTCGATGGAGAACATAGTAGATCAAGATGATATAAAAGACCGGCATATTTCTGACATAAGAGATCTCAGTGAAATGGGGGATATTGGTGATATGAGTGACATGAGTGACTTGGCTGGAGATGGCCCTTTAGTTACGTTTCCAGAATCTGACACGCCGCCCCCCGACAAGCAATGCCTATTAGCAAGTAATACATCCGTAGGGACTAATGCCGCAAACGAGTTGAAATACAGCGCCGCCCGAATGACTTCAGCGAGCTCTACACGAGTAGTTACGGACGGATACAGTGCGTCAAAATCAGAAGCTAACAGTACAAGGATGCGCCGGCTGCAACATGGGGACATGCAATACGCGGAACGCAGTGCCGCTGGAGCCTCACATAGACTTTTACAAGCTGAGGGGTTAACTGCGGAACAAAATGCTGCATATCACCAAGTAAGCATTTATTTATGTCTTTAAAACTCTTTTTCAACACCCTTTGTTTTACACGAAATTTTATAAATTACAATGTGTGTACCGCCATTTCTGTAGCCGCCATCAAGGCGCGACCGAAGGACGCGACCTCGCTTGGCGGCGTTCGATCGATAGTCTAAAGCGACGTCTCCCTAGCGCACCGACAACACGCTCAGTCGATTTCGGCTCCTTGCCTTGAAAACACATGAAGTTTTAAATGTTAATCAATAATAAAACTGTATAATAATAAACAATAAAACGACTGCAATCGATATATGTTATCAATGTCAAGTGTACCATGGCCGCACGCATAGTGGCATGGACAGCTAGGATGCTGCGGCGAGGAGGTTCGCCGAGGGCGGTGAGCTCATTTATCTGCGAGCGCTTATCGCTGCGTTTACCGCACCATGCTTGTCTCAGTTAGAGTTTGACCGTCGTGCGTGCGAGCATACGCGGAAGTCAATTATTGCGCATGCGCGTTTCGGTACACGAATAGAATAATTTAAATTTAGAAGCGGAATGTCTACTGGAGGGGGTTCGGCCCCGTGGCCGGTGCAGAGAGGCGTCCTTGCACGCTTTCCCCCGAAGCCGTTTTATCCTTCGGTGAGAGTCCGTTTCCCCGGAATATTTTACTCATCGACCTTCTAAAACGTGACGTCTGTACACAAACTTTAAAATTATCATCGGATGCCCACGAGTGCCGTGCGATTGGCCTATATCCAATAGAAACGAATCACCACACAATCCGAGCTATGACGCGCAGTACTTTTGAATTTAAAAGTAGTTTTCATCTTGAGACGAGCGAATACCCACTGCGTTCGAATTCAGAATTTAATTTATAAATTTTAAAACAATGTCGTCAAAAAGACGCCTTAAGCCGAACTTGCGCATTATAATTCCCGTAAATATCAAATATTTGTACAACGTATCAGTGTAAAGTGCCAAAACAAAAGTGATTTAGTGATAAGCATGGCTATACACATAAGAACTTTCCAGAGTTTAATAGTTAACTAATAGCGTAGTTGATATATATTTTAACTGAAATTATAAAATCCGTGTGTTTTTTAGGAGAAGCGTTCATTGCAAGCTGGGGAGGTAACAGCTCAGGAAGCGAACAACATGTCTGCAACAAGTTCACGGTTGCAGACGGAGGCGTTCAGTGCAGAGAAGAAGGCAATGGCTTCGTCGCAAGCGCGACAAACAGTCACATCAAGCGGCATGTTTAGTCACAAGGAACACTCAAGTGTCGCACATTCGAATATGACCATTTCAAGCAAAAACTTAACGACGAAATCAACTCTTTTATCCTCACAGGTACATAGTATTTTCTACTTCTTATTATATGATAAATTATTTACGTGATCGCACTAGATTGCCTTCAGTGAAAATTTAGCAATTATAAGTTTTTGAATTTAATATTACTATTCTAAAATAGGAATTTAATTCAATTGATATTCTTGATATGAACTGAATTTATGTTAGAAATAAAAAAAATACTAAATTGCATGTATACGTTAATTATTATTTGGTACGGCGTGACGTAGGTGTGAATTCACCAAAACACTGCTAATAAAACTATAATATACCGTGTTTCAGATGAGTCAATTGTTGAATGGAACAGTTAAGCCCGGTGATGAAGACTTATCAAACTTAACGTTTGAAGATTTAGACAAATTAGATGCTAGTTCGAACCAAAAAGACGTCGAAACAGCGATACAAAAATATTCTCACCGTGTGAACGCATTTATAACCGCTGTAAAAAACAATCAAATAGATTTAAAAAACGCATGCACACACTTCAACAAACTCAATGAAATGCTGAGGAGAGCATGGGCAGTGCCGACGTACGGACACGAACTGGGCTACTCCTTGTGCAATACATTGCGAACTTCTGGCGGTCTTGACATATTAATGGCCAACTGCTTAGAATCAAATAATCCTGATTTACAATTTTGCTCCGCTAAACTTCTCGAACAATGCCTTACTACAGAGAACAGAGCTCATGTCGTAGAGAACGGACTTGAAAAAGTCGTGAATGTCGCCTGTGTATGTACGAAACACGCAAACTCCGTGGATCACGCAAGAATAGGTACTGGAATCTTGGAACACTTGTTCAAACACAGTGAAGGCACTTGTAGCGACGTTATTAAGCTCGGTGGCTTAGACGCAGTTTTATTCGAATGCAGGAAAAATGACATTGAAACTCTTCGACATTGTGCCACGGCCCTTGCTAACCTTTCGCTGTACGGTGGTGCTGAAAATCAAGAAGCCATGATAAAACGATCAGTACCGATGTGGTTGTTCCCTCTAGCTTTTCACAATGATGATAATATCAAGTACTATGCTTGCTTAGCTATCGCTGTTTTAGTTGCGAATAAGGAAATAGAAGCCGCCGTCCTAAAGTCTGGTACTCTTGATCTAGTAGAGCCATTCGTTACAACACACAATCCTTCCGAGTTCGCTCGATCAAATTTGGCACATGCACACGGCCAGAGTAAAAACTGGTTGCAGAGGTTAGTTCCTGTACTGAGTTCAAAAAGAGAAGAGGCTAGGAACCTCGCTGCATTCCATTTTTGTATGGAAGCCGGAATAAAGAAACAGCAAGGTAACACAGAAATCTTTAGGGAAATCGGAGCTATTGAGTCATTAAAGAAAGTAGCCAGTTGTCCTAATGCGGTCGCGTCGAAATACGCCGCACAAGCATTGAGACTCATAGGAGAGGAGGTTCCTCACAAGCTGTCCCAACAAGTACCTCTTTGGTCGATAGAAGATGTACGAGAATGGGTGAAGCAAATAGGTTTTTCCGAATATGCCACCAACTTTTACGAGAGTCGAGTGGATGGAGACTTATTATTACAAATAACTGAAGACAATCTCAAAGAAGACATTGGATTACATAATGGAATCAAACGTAAAAGGTACGAAATATACAAACATTTCGAAATTTTTGTCATTTATAATTTAGTTATAAAGGTCTTGTCTAATGTCCTCTCATTTTTGTAGATTCACCAGAGAACTTCAGCAATTAAAGAAAATGGCAGACTACAGTTCACGTGATACGGGCAGTTTAAACGAATTCTTACAAGGAATTGGTCCAGAATACACAATCTATACATATTCAATGTTAAATGCTGGTGTAGATAAAGAATCAATTCGAGGGTTAAGTGATGAACAACTTGAAGTGGAATGTAGGATAGTTAATAGCATACATCGACTACGAATATTAAACGCAATACGAGGTGAGCACAACCATCATTCATTGTGATACATTCCCTGGGAATGTAAAGTCTGCGTCTTTTATTTTGTTTACGTTAACTCATAATAACGGTTCCCCTATAAAATACCTACACACGACACCGCTCGTAAATTGCGTAACCTTAAAATAAACATGTTATTCACAGCATACGAAAACAATTTGCTCAGTAAAGGCGAAGAGAATATGGAAAAGAAATTGGACGTTTTTGTAAGCTATCGTCGTTCGAACGGTTCTCAACTGGCGAGTTTGTTAAAAGTTCACCTGCAAGTGCGAGGTTTTACGGTTTTCATCGACGTCGAGAGGTTAGAGGCGGGCAAATTCGACAACAACCTACTCCGAAGCATACGCCAAGCCAAACACTTTTTGTTGGTCCTAACACCAAACGCCCTTGAAAGGTGCAAACATGATACAGAACAAAAAGACTGGGTCCATCGGGTAAGCTTTCTAAATAAATTTAATTCAAATTACATTGATTTTACAATTTAGATTATTAAAAATAACAAATATCAGATAAACGAGTAAACTTGTACCAAAAATTTAATTCCAAATCGTTACGTGGAACTTTTCCAAAATTCAGTTGCAATATTTTACTCAGTGTACTGTGTAGTTTAACAAGAGCTCGTAATTTATTAGTGATGTTTAAGATTCTCATCAGTAATTAGGTATATAAGAATTTTAATACATCGTCGTTAAAGCAACGTCTTATAAATATTTGCAGGAGATAGTGGCAGCGTTGCAATCACAGTGCAATATTGTACCAATTATCGACAACTTCGAATGGCCAGAACCCGAGGAGTTACCGGAAGACATGCGTGCCGTGTGCCACTTCAATGGTGTACGCTGGATACATGACTATCAAGACGCCTGTGTTGAGAAACTCGAGAGGTACATTTTTTTTAACAGATTAAATTTAAGTTCTAAATATAAAATCTATGTATCGTACGACACAACTTAGATGTAGCATCGACAATATTCGTAAAACCTAAACATACGAATTTAACACGCCAATTATAAATATTTATTTGTTATGTGAATATGATCTTTACACAAACGTAACAACGTGTTATATCATATAACTGACTGACTGACTGGCTATGGGTTGAAATGACGCGAGAGTCTATAGGGACAAATAGCGTCGAATGGAGTGATAGGGATCTTATTATTGGTTGTGCAAATCGCCAGTAATCGGTTTTACGAATTTTGTCAATGCTACATCTAATTTGTATCGTACTATGTGTATATCTAATTAAAAATTATATAAATAATATATTATGAATTTTAATGCTGTTTAGTCGGCTATAAATACATCGTTCTTGTTTTCTTTTAGTTTCCTCCGCGGTAAATCCAACCTCGCTAATAGGTTGGAAGGTGCGCTGAGAAGTCGTGGTGACGTGCCGACGCCCGGCACGGCCACCATCGGTCGCGGTCCGCCTAACTACCAACGTATGCACTCTAGCGAAAGTAGAGGCAGCGATAAAGCAGATTGACTAGAAACGTTACACACTCTGCCTCCAGTAAGGTATGTTCGATTAAATTATCAATTACATAATGATTTAACCGCATTAAATAAAATAACATTAAAAAAATAATGTTGTCTTAAATGCGTGCAACCGGAACGTTACTCAAGATATCAATTGAAAAATCGTTGGCGGTAGTTGTTAATAATATTTCCTTTGTTCTTCAAATAGACAAATGTCATCTTAGTCTACCCGTGACCACGAACACTGCAAAGTGCTCGAAACGTCGGGATGTTTAAAAATAATTAATATACGCGATTCATCCGTTATAATTAGTTTTATTTAAAAAAAAAATAATGTTCTCCTCTTTTACAGACCGAGAAGAAGCCGGCAGTCATCAGTAGAAAAAGCTTCAGCAAACTCACAAAGCTGTGATCAATCACCAAGCAGTAGCAGCAGCACCTCCAAAACAAATTCGCCTGTTAAAACTTTATACAGTGTTCCTGAAAGACTATCTGAAAGTAGTGATAATGTGGACACGAAAGAATTACAGGAAAATCTCGACAGGAAACACATGTGTCCAGTCTGCGAAAACCCTGTAGATTCCTATGAACACACACAGATGTCGCTACCTGCACCCTTAGATGCTACAACACAAACCAAGAGGAAGAAAAATTTCATGGACAGATGTGTTAACAAAGTGAGACTTTGCTGATGAGGACTGGAAAATGGCTTTAAAGATAAACACTGGAAGTGCTTTAAGAGTGTGTAACAATAGACTGTTTTAGCTGCGTTTCCACATGCTAATTAAATCTAAAGGATATCAGATTCAAAATGCGGCAGATTGCATTTCAGTTAAATACATATTTATTGTGTATGTATATGAGCTTGCTCATAGTGCGAATAGTGACAATATTGTGGTCCCAGATTTTAATAGCACAAGTGTTTTTACGTGGAAACTTCAGTTTAATTGGACTTATTTCGCATATTTATGTGAATCTTATTTTAAAGTACAAATATGTGCACAATAATGTAAATAATTTGTGTATCAAATATACCAATAATTGGTAACTTGAATTATGTAATCTCAAAGAGTGCATGTGTAATATTACATATGAAATGTAACTAGTGATTACTACCCTGTTATGTTTTGAGAACATTACATGAGGTGGTAATGAAGAGAATTACAGTTTGTACATTTGTAGTATGGCAAATTGCTTTAGTTACTTTGGCTAATTAAGTTTTATGTAACTCTCACTCTCTCTTCACTCTCTATAGAATTTAAAAAATGAATTTATCGATGTATTCTATTTTAATTTCTTGCCACTAAAGTATTTTTGTAAAATACAAAAGTTCTTATGAAATTACTATTTGCATATGTGATAGCTTAGATCTTTTACATGTTATAAATAAAAAATTTAAATCCATTCTTATATAATGACATTCAGTGTAATAATTTATTTCTCAAATCGCTGTATCAAAATTGTCTTGTACCTTTTAAGTTATAATTAAATTGCTGTACAAAATTTTACTTTAGATTTAAACTTAGTCATTCACAAGAGTTAACCATGATTATTATAAATTTACCTTGTCATGATTATATATCTATGTTCTTTTTTTTTTGTGTTTTATGAGGAGGAAATCCTTTTACACAATCCTTTTACCAACTTTTGGTTGAGGAACCGAAATAAATATATGGGGCTCAATGAGGCCATGAGGGCCCCGTGCCAGGGCCTAATGTCCTACCCACTAAAACCATCCCCGGGTTTCCATAAGTAAATATGACAAAGATTAGAAATGTTTTAAATTAGATTAGAAAAATGATAACATAATAAGAGAATGAGGAATGTGCTCCATTGACCCAATTCCACCTTAATGGGTATCACAATATATATTTTATAGAAGCAAACTTCCCATCATTACTTTTCGAGTGGAATTAATCAAGTTCCTCCTTGTTACATCATAAAAATTGTATTAGAGAAACTAGTTCTCTGTTCAAAATTTTCTCCTATAAATTTGGGTTTTTCATTTGATCTACAATTTTGTCCAAAATAAGACCCTCTTAGGTCTCTGAATGAAAACTGATGTTGTCATCATCTTAATAATTAAGAGTCAATACACCCTTATATACACAACCATTTTAAATCAGGACCTGCTAAAAAGTCAGAAAAACTTCTTGAATCTAGTGATAATGATGCTGGCTTGGAGAGACGGCGTGATTTTTCAAGGTTGGATAATGCTAGAGTTTTGTGTCTATACTTACTATAAACTTTTTCGTACTTGCTAATACGGAATTCCCTGCTAATGTTATTTGGTGCAGTGAGGTTTGGTAATACTTAAATTGTTGAGGTAGAGGCTCTAATTATTAAATCAGCAGCAGTGGCTGATACGTCGGGGATATGGATATATATGGATTTTTTTATTAGGGCTCTTAAAAATCAGCATTACAGACTATTAATTATCACATAGCACATTGAAGTCCTCTCCACTGACCCCCACCAGCATTGTAATTTGAATATAGATCATTTTTGGTTTGTCATGTCTGATTCGCCGATTGATTCCGTTTTTGATCTTAAATTGAAAGTTTTAGTTTGAAAAGGGTGAATACACTTATAATTCTACCATTAATGTGTAGCATAATTATATATCTATGTTTTAGCCTAACCATAAAATAAATGGAATTAATCAATTTCTGAAGTATCACCTTATTTTTTTTTTTAATTACCTAATCATATTTAATCCTCAAATTCTTTGATACTTGAAATCACTGAGATCAGATTTTTTGCTTTAACCACATAATGAGACTATTCAAAGGTATAGACAAATAGAAACCGTAAAATCCAGCAACTATTTGCAGTTCTCCTGGTGGTGGTAATCACAACCTGCGACCCAGCCTGCTGTATGATCGGGAAATTTAACATAAAAAACTACTTCTGGTATATACTGTTTGAATGTATTTGAAAATTAAATTTCATCAACCAGATGTTCTGCATATAAAGGAAATAAAAATTATAAATAAATTTAATCAGGACCGGCCAGGGAGTAAGTCAGCTAGATCTTAATAGGGAGATTGCAACTCAAGGTGCAAGATATTTATAGGCTCTTTACTTGCATAACATTTCCCAAAAATAATAAATAAAAATGTAGTCAAAAACCATTTCCATTCATATTTACTCCTCACTTGTCCAAATCAAAACTTATTAATACATTTTGTAATTAATAATTAAATTTCTCAGTAAAAAAAAGTAAAAATACTAAATTTCAGTAAATTTCAGCAAATATATCAATTATTTCCTTATTTATAATCTGCTAGCACATAAAATTTTTACATTGTAATATAACGTTTCTATAAAATCTAATGTATACTTTATTCAAGTTTTTTTCTTTGAATCACAATTTTATAGGAGTATATTGTTGTAACATTACATGGTTTATATAAATATATACACAGTAAGCCCAATTGAAAGGTGACCAGTAAGATTACAACATAAGTAAATTAGGTGTTGAAGATAATATAAAAAAATAATTTCTGTATTAAAAAAAATATAATAAAGTGGTTGGTATGAATCAAAATAAAATTTTTATCATCAAATTCAGTATATAAAAAATAAGACAATTTAACAGCAACAAGTATAAAAAAACTTTATTAACAAGATAAAATTCGTAAATTATACTTAAATAATAAATATGTATACTAATGCATGATTAAACTACCTATTATCTGTTCTCTGGAATATTAACCAGAATGGAAAATGAACATTCATTACAGTTTATTATGACTTTAGGCGATATAAGTTCATTTTCCTCTAAATAATATATACCGCTACATCTGCACACATATGTATATACACTTTCGGAAGAATCAAAGTTCATATCACCTAACGACACTGTGTTATACAGCAAAAAGTCACTGCTTTCATAACAAGCAAGCATGGCATCATATTGTTTACGTTTTTGAGGATCTCTCAAAATTGACCAAGCGCTTTGAATACGATGAAAGTCTTCTCCATGGCAAATGCCATCTATCTTATCAGGATGGAATACCAAGACTAGACGCTGATAAGCTTTTTTCAGTTCTTCGTCAGTAGCATTTCTTTCGCACTGAAGTATTTCATAATAGTTATCAAACCTCTCCACCTCCTGCATTTGAGTGAAGTAGATACAGATATAAAACTGAGAAAAATGGGAACTTTAATTTTAAATATAATTTTGCGTGATTTATTTTGTATTTTGGAAACAAATAAAATACATAATAATAGTTTTATGTGCTGAAGGCGATAGCACGAGGAGAGACATTGACACTTCAGTGTTACAATATCAGCTGTCAGGACTCTTTGAATATTATTTGTAAGAAAATACAATAAACTCAGATTTAAGTTAAATTTAAATGGTACTTAATACGTGTATAAATTAAAAAATGTAATATGACCTAAATTAATTTCATAGCATTGACTTTTATGTTATCGATGCTGTATATCGATGTGTACATCGGTTTTAATGGTTACGTCACTCCGCGGTACCGGGTTCGAAGCCCAGCCGAGTCAATGTAGAAAAAGTTCATTAGTTTGGGTCTGGGTGTTTGTCTTACCGTCGTTACTTCTGATTTTACGTAACACAAGTGCTTTAGCTTACATTGGAATCAGAGTAATGTATGTGATATCCAATATTTATTACTTATGTGTATCGGTAAGTGCATGGCATTAATTCGAAGAGAAAGAAAAAAAAGGTAGATTTTATTTAGTTTCACGTGATTTTAAAACTAAACAACCATTTGTATTATATGTATTTGAGAAAACTTTCCTTCTTTGAACAATATAAAGGGTAGGAAAATTTACATTCTCAGCTTTTTATCTCTTCCATTTTTTATCTCTGTAGTCAGTGCAGATAAAAACCTATTTTATTTTAATCTGTGCTGATTATCGGAGTTGTGGATATCAACTGTCATAGAACACATTTATTTTGTCAATGTCAATGTTATTGACAGTTTATTTCGCAGCTACTATATGCGAATTTTGTGCAAATATAAATTGATTTATTAAAGCAATGTTAGTTCATTTAATAAATTAATTTATAGTTTTGACTTGTTATAATGTTGAGATTCGATAGTTTACATAGTTTGTCTATGTATGATAATGTTTAGGTATAATAAAATGATTATTGTATAGTTGAAGAAAAAATAAATCGATGTCAAAATGAATTTTTCGAAATATTATTCACTAGGGCGAGTGATATTATATTCCCTTCAAAAAAATAATAGGTAATTTTTATTAAAATATAGTTTGTTGTTTACTATATATGTTTACTGAAACCCTTTATAATTTGATGTATCTAACTTTAACCTTTCTTTCAGTTTTCAGGGTCATTACGTAAATAATATTGATTGTCATTGTCATACATCACAGCATCAAAAACGAACATTATTCAATTTTCCTAAATCTAGTCGAAAACGAGAATACTGTGGGAGACAGTTAGTCGGGTAAGTCAAATTATATTACGTTATATTCTTTACTATATAAGCAATATCACAAATATACATTCAATAAATATTACAAGTTTAGTACATATTACTTTATGTCAAATTGTTGTAGAACTGTTCATTCGGTTTACTCTTAAAGTGCATTACTCTAACTGCAGTTGATCTAGAAAATTTATCTTATTCAAACAAAAGATAGCAATAGATATTGAATATGTTTTATACAATGACTGATAAATGGCTCTAAATCAATAAATCTGGTGTTTGATTAATTAAATTAATGAGCAATTCATTAATTTAATTAATTAATAATAATTATGTTATCAAAATTATTTTATGAATCAATTCAAGTAATGAAATTGTATAAAGTCATGAAATGTGACAAGATTCATAATGAACACAAATGTTGGATGACATATATGAACATTCTAAGAGATTATCATAATTGATCATTCATTTTAAACAGTTGAATGGTTTGAACATAAATTTCATTATTTTCAGGTATACAATGGAACAAATGTTTGAAGTTGTCTCAGATGTAGAGAATTATTACAAGTTTGTTCCATGGTGTAAACAATCAGTTGTGTTGACAAAAACAACTGATCACCTAAAAGCAGACCTAATTGTTGGTTTTCCACCAATAAATGAGAGTTATACATCCTATGTTACATTAGTAAAACCATATCTAGTTAAAGCTGAATGTAAAGATGGGCGACTCTTTCATCACTTGCTGACACTATGGAGATTTAGTCCTGGATTGAAAAGAGAACAACAGTCTTGTGTTGTTGATTTTCAAATAACATTTGAATTTCGTTCTGCCTTTCATTCACATTTATCGAATTTATTTTTTGACCAAGTTGCAAGGCAGATGGAGGGAGCTTTTATACGAGAAGTTGGAAAGAGACACGGCCCGGCCACAATGCCACCGACAAACCTTCTTCAGAATAGTAATACACTAAAAAGTTGACAATGGGCTTAAGTTATTACCTAGCGAAATGTCAAACTTACAAAGTTATGATTAACTTGATTTATATAATCTGTTATTAGTTGTATGATGTTATGAATTGTAAAATATTTATTTAAATGATTATAAGGTGAAGCAAAGCTTCAATTAGTTATTAATAAATTACCATTTGCGTGTCAACAGTATTTTTTTTAAAACAATTTTGATTTAGGCTTGTTACTGACATTACAAATTCAGAATTTTTTTTTATTAAAATATATTAAAAAATATGAAATATGTATCTAATGTACATAAATTTAGTAAGAGGGGAAATTACAATAATTTTAAAACAGTTAAATTTTTATCATTACAGTTCAATAATTAAAAAGATGAGATGTATCTTATGAAAGTAAAAATCTTATTACTTGGCTTGTTATATTATTCTTAAACATATAATTAATTGTATTAACACATTATTTTCACATTTGTCCACACTGAGATATGGTTACTGGTATTTTCGGTTTGTTGTTTGGACCTGTAGGTACATTTTCAATTTTTCTCATAACAAGTAAACCGTCTATTACTCTTCCAAACACAACATGCTTATTATCTAAGAAGTTACACTTTGCACATGTTATGAAGAATTGACATCCATTTGTATCTTTGCCACTGTTAGCCATAGACAAGAGGCCGGGTGAATCATGTTTAAGCACAAAGTTTTCATCGGCAAAAGTACTTCCTCCATAAATACTCATTACACCTGTTCCATCACCCTGAAATATGTATTACAAAATAATATTAATATTTTTAAACTATAGATATATCTGGAATATATCTGGTATAAAAATAAAATAAATATTACAAAATTTCTACAATTTACTGTGATCTTATACTTGTACAGTATATTATTTTATTGGGTTTTTTTTAATTTTTGTAATAAATGTTATCATTATAATAAAAAAACAAAACTTTTTACTTACATTTACAAAATCTCCACCTTGTATCATGAAATCCTTAATTACTCGGTGAAATGTAGCTCCTTTATATCCTAATGGAACTCCATCTCGCCGGTATTCACCAGTGCAAAATTCCCTAAAATTTTCACTGGTTTTTGGCACTACATCTGCAAATAGCTCAAAAATCATTCGGCCTATTTCCTGTAATAAACAACAGTTGTAATTGCTAGCTATGTAACTACAAACAGATTCATAAACATGAACGAAGTAGCTAAGAAATGATTACTAAGGGAGAATCTTATAACAATGCTCTCTTCCTTTTACGAGAATCTAATTAATGAAAACGAAAGAGATACCAGTTTTCAACTAAACAGACGCTAATCAAAGTTTATAACTATAGTAAATAAAGAATTATTATTTCATTCAAAAATGAAATACATAATTATTGTTTTTTACCGTAGTTCCGACGGTGACATCAAAAAATACAACTGGGTTATTTGGGTTTCTCAATTGAGATTGAATTTGGTTCCATGTAGGCATTTTGGGATTGAATAAGCTATATTAATTTTCAAATGAAACACCTACAAAAACTTTTAAAAATATAACCTATAAAATAATATGTCATGAATTACATGAATAAGATGTAAACAAAATAGCCAGTGTTTCTAGATAAAACAAAAGTTATTAAACAGCCTAAAAATGCTAGATTGCTAAAAATTCTATTTAAGATAAGCGTTTTATGAATATTAATTTCTTCATATTTTATGTAATATAAACATCAAGAAGGTAATATCCAATAATATATAATATAATAATAATAGATAATTTTAATTGAATCATTGAGAAATTGAATACCGTATAAACCTGCAATTTTTATACTAACCTAACTATATGATTTAAACATAAATTGTGCTTAGATATGTATTTAAATTATATATGTATATTTTGTATGACATTCCAAATACCGACGTGTTTTACGCAAAACGAAACATATTATGTAGTTATAATCTGAGGTTATTTATAATTGTCATTCCTTCTGTCAAATACGATTAAACTGTCAATGTTCCCGAGATTTGAGATCCACACGTGTTTATAGTGGTTATATTTAAAGTAGTTTTTAATATATTCGAATAATTGTTAATATTAATAACACAAAACCATCATTTAAATGGGTCGTAAAGCTAAATTTGATGAAACGAAGAAGGTAAAGAAGGGACCCGGTAGAAAAGCCCGTAAACAACCCGATCCTGTATTTAAGAAAGGACTCTGTAAGTCCTTATTTTTATTATAAGTTTTAGTTCTATTTTATATGTTATGGTTATAAGGAAACATAATATTACATAAAATTAATGATTAGAACTTATACATGAACGAAACAGAGTTATGACTAAAGAGTTGTAAAACACGTGTATTATTATTTTTTTAAAGTATATATATTTGGCGCATTATGAAGCCTCTTTATTCCCTTTACAAAACATAATATCAGTCTAAATAAGAAACAGTAAGAAATTTCAGTTGTTATAAATGAAATTATAATATTTAAATTTTTAATACTGTCATTGAATTTTAGTGGACGATGATAAAGAAGAAAAAAAGTTAAGTCATAGACAGAAACAAAGGGCTGCTCGTAGAGTTAAAAAGAAGAAGGAAATTGTAGAAAAGAAGAAGGCTCTAAAAGAAGCTAAGAAAAATGTTGCCAAACAACAGGAGAAAATAGTAGCTGAAGAATCAGATCAATCTTCAGGAGATGAAAATGCTCAAGGTATATTGACATATACTAAATCATTAAATTTTTATAATATAATATTAAAATGATAGTGGATAATTAAATGTATGTATATAATATATGTTTTTTGTTACAAGGTGGTAAAAGATTAAGTTTAAAATTAGCTTATTCACAAATTTTTACTGTAAATAAAATATCATGAACTGTGATTCTGTAAAATTTAATTGCAAAACTGAGACCTGTAGTTTTCACCGTAACATAGCAAAATAATAATATTACCAAATAAGAAGTTATGTTAAAATCCACTCTCAACTAGTCTAAGTATATTGATTGCTATAAATATATTTTTTAACAGGTTTTACTGATGATAACAAAGAATGGTTAAAATTAAAACCAAAAAATAAGAAAAATGTCAAGGAAACAAAAGCTGACAGCGACAGTCAGCCTGATGATGTGTCAGAAGATGAAGAAATGTCAGAAGAGGAGGATGAACCAGATCAGGAGTCTGACGAAGATGATGAAGGTCCTAGAGTTGAAAAAAAATCGAGCAAAGAATCATACAAGGTAACATTATTGAAAATTATATAAATGAGTTTTAATAAATCAAAATTAAATAAATGTATTTATACAACACTAGTTGCTGCCCGCAGCTTCTTTCGCATATTAGGGGTTGATTTTCATGTGTTAGGTTAGAAATAAAATAGCCTTCACCCATCCTTGGAGTTCAAGTTCATAACAAATTTCACCAAATTCGGTACATTGGTTTGGTTGTGAAAGAGTGACCGACAGACATAGTTATTTTCACATTTATAATATTAGTATAGATTACAGAATAAAGAGCTAAAATCGATTGTTGTATGAGGAATAACAATAATATATTATGTTTATTAATGCCAAGCTTTGCAAAAATTGCTTACAATATTATAATAAATTTCTAATATTTTTAGGTTGGCAAACTTGATGACCTATTTGTAGATACAGATGAGGAGCAAGAAAATGATGATAATGATGAAGATGACACAAATGTTTCAAACAAAATGACTTATGACTCTGACTCTAGTGAGAAAGATGATGATGATGATGAGGGTGACGATGATATGCTGCCCATAGAAAAAGCAAATATTAAGTTGAAAAAGAAGCAGAAATTGGACAAAAAGTTGGCAGATGAGGAACTACAACTAAATATTGCTAAACAGGATGTATTTGCGTTTCCAAGTCAGGAGGAATTAGACAATCCAACTAGTTTGCAAGATATCCATCAGAGAATAAAAGATGTTGTTACAGTTTTGGGAGATTTTAACCGGTTGAAACAAGAGGGCAAGTCTCGTTGTGAATATACGGACTTGTTATTAAAAGATCTATGTGTGTATTACAGTTATAATGAATTTCTAATGGAGGTTTTAATGCAAATGTTCCCAGTTCAAGAGTTAGTAGAATTTCTTGAAGCGAGCGAAGTTGCTCGGCCTTTAACCATAAGAACTAACAGTCTTAAGACCAGAAGACGTGACTTAGCTCAAGCTCTTATAAACAGGGGTGTGAATTTGGATCCAGTTGGAAAGTGGAGTAAAGTAGGGTTGGTGATTTACAGTTCAACGGTTCCAATTGGTGCTACCCCTGAGTATTTGGCTGGTCATTATATTTTACAAGGAGCATCAAGTTTCCTGCCTGTTATGGCGTTAGCGCCTCAAGAAAATGAGAGAATCTTAGATATGTGTGCAGCGCCCGGTGGTAAAGCGTCGCACATTGCTGCCATTATGAAAAATACAGGGTCACTATTTGCTAATGATGCCAATAAGGAGAGGACTAAGGCTATTGTTGGTAACTTCCATAGATTGGGAGTTGTTAATGCAGTTATCTGTAACTATGATGGTCGACAATTCCCCGATGTAATCAAAGGTTTTGACAGGGTTTTACTTGACGCTCCTTGCACTGGTACCGGTGTTATTGCAAAGGATCCTAGCGTTAAAACAACAAAGGATCAAAAGGACATTCAAAGATGCTTTAATTTGCAAAGACAGTTGTTGTTAGCGGCTATAGATTGCTGTAATGCCAAATCTAGTACTGGTGGCTACATTGTATATTCAACTTGTTCTATATTACCAGAAGAAAACGAATGGGTAGTAAATTACGCATTAAAAAGGCGCAATGTAAAATTAGTCCCAACCGGTCTTGATTTTGGTACTGAGGGTTTTGTCAAATACAGACATCACAGATTCCACCCATCACTAAAGTTAACTAAACGATTCTACCCACACACACACAACATGGATGGATTTTATGTAGCGAAATTAAAGAAATTCTCTAATGTCATTGTGAGTATGTTAATCATAATTCATTTATTGTAATTATTTCTATATATGTTTAGTTGGTGTCATGATCAAAATGTAAAAGTGCTTTATTTTACTTATGGATTTTTTATGTTTATATGTTGAGACAGTATTCATAGATATAGAATTATAAGGCATAAACTAAATGAGTGAATTTTTTTTAAATAAATCAATTAAAAATAAGGCCTATGACCAGACACATTTTGCTCTGTCTGTTTTATAGAGCACATCAATAAATAAAATTTATTTACTTTAATATTAAAATATGGTACTTATTGTCGTAAATAATTTGAGATTTTTTTTAACAGCCTGAAGCCGTAAACGATGAAGAGGAAGAAGAGGAAGTAAAGGAAGGTGAAGAAGTACAACAAAATGGTGATGCAACACCTAAAGAACAATCGGACGCAATAAAAGCACCAGCGAAAAGGCCGGCAGAGAACAACAAAATGGAGCCACATAATAAGAAGAGCAAACCTGCCGTTGTTAATAGGTATAATTTTATTACTGATACAATTTTTCTTTCGGTGTGTACTATTGAGATGACCAAATAAGTCTTCATTTGTATGTAAATAATTACTAATACAATGATTGATTGCTATAATATTTATATAAAAGAAAGGTAGTAAAAACAATTATTCAGGTGATTATATCTAACAATATTGTAATTTTATCTTTCAGAGAAAAATCAACTAAAGACGTAAAAAAGGAAAATACAAAAGAGACAAAACAAAATGCAGAACAAACAGATGAAAAGGCAAACACTAAAAATGAAAAGAAAAAACGTAATAAGAAGAAAAATAAGAAAACTCCAGTTGGTCCAAGTGAACAGGGCACTCAAAATTCAAAACAACCAAATGATGAAAGAAATGAAAGTAAACCCAATGTAAAAACCCCTCAAGGAAAAGTTCAAGAAAATACAGTAAAGGCTCCAGTTGCACCGCAACCAAAAACAGAGTCGAATCAAAAGAAAACTGAAGTTGTAAATAAACCTACAGAAAATCAAAGTCCAGGAAAAAATAAAAACAAAAACAAAAAGAAGAACAAACCAGCAATAAACAAACCAGAAGCTAGTGTTGTCAATAAAAATGAAGCAAAGATAACCGACAAAATAGAGATAGCCGCATCGAAAAAACTTAAAAATAAGAAGAAAAAAAAGCAGGTTGGACAATTGAATGAAAAAAAATCTGGTGGCCCAAAGCCAAGTAATGGAAGTATATCAAACAAGTTTAATAAAAATAAGGTTAAGAAAAATTAAATTGTTATAAATAATAATACTAGGACCATGCTTAATAAATGTATTTTTTATTTAATTTTGTATCATTTGTATGTTCTCCTTTCTAATGTAAAATATAAAGGATTTTGTGTGTCTGTAGTCTGTACACAATCTATCGTCCACAATACAATAACGATATAGGTTTATTCACTCACAAAGGTGCGCCACTCACCATAAAATATTAAATAAACAAAAATAAAGCAGACCTAACAATTGTAATCTAATTTATATTTCTCTGCTGTCTTTGCTGTAATTCGATTCGTGCCCAGTGTAAGACTAATGCATGCTGATAATATAATTTAACGTAGAGCTCACCATACGTAAGTCACTTAAAGGTAACAACAACAACAACAACAACAACAGCCCGTAAATTTCCCACTGCTGGGCTCAAGCCTTTGAGGAGGAGGCTTGGAAAATATCGCACCACTCTGTTCCAATGCGAGTTGTTGGAATGCAGATGTGGCAGAATTTTTATGAAATTAGACACATGCAGGTTCCCTCACGATGTTTTCCTCCATCGCCGAACATGAAATGAATCATAAACACAAATTAAGCACATGAATATTCAGTGGTGCTTGCCTGGGTTTGAACTCGGAATTATAGGTTAAGATGCACGCGTTCTAAGGGTTATCTTGGCTCTTATTCGGTAGCTAAGTAGCAAGTGTCTTATTATATCTCAACTCTAATAATGTTGTAATAATTCCGGAACTAAATATTGTAACCTGATTGTTATTATGATTCTTTCAGTAGACTTATAAAGATTGATGAATTTTCAAAGAGATTTACGTGTTCTATGCGAAAATTAAATTTTCGTTGTAAAGGTAACCTACAATGGACATATCCTTACTTTTGCTCGGCTACGGTGCAATATCTGTATAACCCTGCTAACAAAACAATGTCTGCAATAGATGAAGTATAAAGCACAATATACATATCTTATATGGCGAACCACAAACTTATATTCTCAAATTCAACGTTGTAGGTGATTGAATTTTCAAAATTCAGTCGATTTTCTTATAACTTAGCAAAGCAGTGGGAAATTTACGGCTGTTGTTGTTATTACTTGCTATTAAAAACGTTATCATAAAAAAATTGCACGGCAATATATGGCAGTTTTCCTATGACGCGGTAATAAAGCTATTGCGTTGATTCAAAGCTCCAATAGTTAATGAATCAAATATAATTCACTTGTTTCTTTAAGTCAACAATCCTAATTATTTAATATTTGGTTCGTTTTCATGGTTCTTGAATGCACAATTTTATGTTATTTTGCCTAAGAACACTGCTCTGTGCACTGCACTTTTAATTCCTAGAACGTTGACATAGTGAGTCGAGATGGCCCAGTGGTTAGAACGCGTGCATCTTAACCGATGATTGCGGGTTCAAACCCAGGCAAGCACCACTGATTTATGTGCTTAATTTAACTTTATAATTCATCTCGTGCTCAGCGATGAGGGAAAACATCGTGAGGAAACCTGCATGTGACATATTTCATAGAAAATGTGCTACATGTGTATTCCACCAACCCGCATTGGAACAGCGTGGTCGAATATGTTCCAAACTTTCTCCTCAAAGGGAGAGGAGGCCTTAAGCCCAGTAGTGGGAATTTACAGGCTGTTGTTGTTGTTGACATAGTACGGCTACTGTTTTCTATATTTATTATATTATTGGCGACCCGCTCCTGTTTCGCACGGTAACTTGATATTTATCGTTATATTATGACCAAACTACATAAAATCATTATAAATTGTAGCTTATGCGTTATTCTGATGTATAACGTATATTACTATAAAAAATCATCCAAGTCTGATCAGCAGTTTTTTCGTGAAAGACTAACAAACATACATACATGAATCTTCACAAACTTTCGCTTTTATAATACTAGTAGGATATAATATAACTTTTTGACAATTCTACATCGAGTGCGGTGAGTTTAGATATTTTTAACAATTGTATAATAATAGTAGTTTAGAAAAAAACAAATGAATGTCTTAGTACCTCTAGATTTACAAAACTGCGTAAATTACGAAAATATCTTTGCTAAATTATTTGTATGTTGACGATTTTAAGAATTAGATACTCTCATTAAAAAAATATATACCTCTGAAATCTGAATACACGTCTACATCTATATATTAATATGATGTCGTCTTGACTGATTACACTCGGACTCAGTACATATAAGAGTACACGCGAGTGCAGAATCACAGGTGCACTTACTGTTAGTTAGTCCCATAATCTGATTGGCTGGCAAGTCCAGCACGAACAATTCTTAAAATGATACTTCAGTGCAGAATTAACGACTTTACGTGCTTTCCGAGGAGTGTTCTTCACTCAGTCTGTTGCTGAGAATTTTTCGACAGATATACCCAATAACTGATTTATCCCAATAATTTTACCAACCTGACCTGTTGTTTGGACATTGGACTTTGGAATCTGCGATCTTATTTCTAGTCACTTCGCTCATGAAATAGTCGACAATGCTAGTGAGGTAAAATTATTAATGTGTTTGGATTGCAAGCATATAATTATTTAAAAAGCAGTTAGTTTATTTGGATTCAAAGTTAAGCTAGTCAACGGTCAAGTTATAGAATCATTGGCAACTCCAAATTAATTCTGTATATAGCCTTCTCACTATTACAGGTCCTCTAGAAGTTGAGGTACATATAACACCTCGCCTTATGGCCTTCACTGGTGACGGGAGGGCTGGTTCGTTTTTTGACAAGAGATTTGGAATTATGATTCAACGGGAAATTACTTCTAGCATTCTTGCCATGAGAGCTGAGATGGCTCAGTGCTTAAAATGCGTGCGTCTTAGCCGATGATTCCAGGTTCAAACCCAGGCAAAATATTCATGTGCTTAATTTGTGTTTATAATTCATCTCGTTCTCAGCGGTGAAGGAAAAAGTCCTGCATGTGTCAAATTTCATAGAAATTTTGCCACATGTATATTCCACCAACCCGCATTGGAACAGCGTGGTGGAATATGTTCCAAACCTTCTGCTCAAGGGGAGAGGAAGCTTTAGCCCAGCAGTGGGAAATTTACAGGCTGTTGTTGTTCTTGCCATTACTCCACGCGGTCAAGGTGTAAACAGTAACTATTTTAAATTCATATTTGTATAAATTTAAGGTTTTCATTGTAAATACATTCTGGCACAATTTATAATATTCCATTAAATCCAAAAACTCTTAATCTTACGCGTAAGCGCTGTGTCGAATTTATTAACAAAACTTATTCCTGCTATCATGATTTTGAGGAAATTCTATTCCAAAATTTTTTTTCTAGCCTGTCTATAGAATTCCTCGCCTACTTTTTTATTTATTTTATTTTGGTGTACAGAGAAGTATATAATTATAGTCTGTATTAGATTATATGATAACTTAGTGACAAAGGTTATATTATATTTTTGTAGTTATGTTTTGAAATGTAGTTTAATATGTGACGTGGTCCAAACAAACGCCAGCTAATGTACATGTTATATACTGAATAACTTGCACTAGAACAGTTGGCATTCAGAAACTGAACGTGCATAAACTTCGTACAGTAATAGAATAATCATAATTACGTTAAAGAGTGGTTGTAGGTAATCTATTAATTCTATTTCATAATATACTATAAGTATTTCATGTTTTCATTCGGGTGCTAATCATTTAGGGTATTCCGCTGCCTGAGGTCAACAAAATTTTTTGAGGTGTAACCAGCATATGTGGCACATGGAACTCTACCTGTATTAACGAGGTTGCTCTTTCAATACCAGGACCTGTCAGATGATCATAAAGTTTTAATGGAGAGGAGTATTCATAATATATTTATTACAAAAAAGACTATTTGGAGGATATATTCTTGAAGACATTCAGAGCAAATTAGAAAATGGTCAAAGCAAATTTGGTATATTTTGTTTTAAAAAAATTTGATAATTTGAAAATCTGTTTTAAAGTCCATGTAAAGAAAATTTTATATTTTTAATTTTTTTTTGTATTTGCCGGCTCAAAGAAGTCTAAGCATGTGGTTGATTTAAGTAACTTATGAGTTATGTATCGAAATATTTGAGTCAAGAAGTATTCGTGTTATTTGGCTAGATATTATAGATTAGAGATTTATTATTACTTTCTCCACAGACACAGACTTGTATGTCCGTGTTTTGAATTAGAGTTTTTTCATAGTATAACCTGCATTTTTATGTCGTTAATTAGGGTTATTATTATTAATACTATAAATATTTTAATTAAGTATAAGTATTTAATAAAAAAAATGTCCTAACTATAATATTGCGGTATTATAGTAAGGAGTGAACACAGCTGCCCTAAGCTCTCCTATTTTAATCTCGCTGGAAAAACGCATTTGTACGTTTCAATTGCAAAGGACGTAAGGATTAACATAAGGTGGCCTACCTTGGAAGGTAGGCTGTAACCAGGCTGGAGCCTGGTTTTCTAAAATCTATTTCAAAAGAACAGTGTAACAAATTGAAACTCACTAAGAGCTTCTTAAAATGTTATTTTGGAATATAGTTGCCCAGATCACCAGCGGTTTTTTCCCGTCTGAGAAAATATTTTTTTCTTATAAATTAGGATTTAAGTTAAATAATATATTTAAATAGAAATGAGAACACTCAGAATAAAATGAAAAAAATATAATTGACGACTAAATCTCAAAAAAAAAATAATTAAGAAAATAGAATGCAACACAGTATGAGTGTTCAGCCGAATACATATAATAGTAATGTAATAAATATATAAATAAATATATATATTAAATAAATATACACTCGTTGATAAACAAGATTTTAAACGAACAATTCGTTTGAAAATGTATTCTAAATATTAGAAATATATAATGAAGATTGAATCGGCACTTGGGAAATGAAAACTCCTCGAGAAATTAATTTATCGCGGTGAATTAGCGTGTACTAGCCAATTATGTTATAAACTGGCTACATTGTTCTTAAAATATATTATACAAATATATCCTAAATATCACCTGCCTAACTGGATTAGTTAGGTTAAGTACAGGATAATATATTTGGCCTTTTTGAAAGGGTTACGAGCTTTTTATATCTGAATTTTTAGTTAAAAAAGTACGACGAAAAATGTTTTTCGATTTAAGTAGTTAAATTTACATGTATAAAGTTACTCCGACCTCATTAGGTAGTCGGATAGTTAGTCCGAGTAGTTATAGATGTGTTAGTTAGTTAGTTCCAGTATATACCAGACTGATAAGTGCTTAGCTAAAGTTTCAGGATTTTAATCTTTCGTAACTTTGAGATATTAACACTAAAATCTAATAAAGTTTTACAAAAACGATTTTGTAAGAGATTTTTAATTTTTAATTTATCCGTGACTCAGTCCACGTTTGTAGCCAGACTAATAACTGATAAGAATATAAATTAATTTTTTTATCAATATTATCCCTATTAAATGGTTTCAGTAATTATATCAAGATATATTTAATTAATCGTAAAAGGTTTTTAAAAAAGGAACTGTATAATTTTGTATTACTCTTAAGGTGTGTAATATACATATATATTATAATCATCTAAGTACATTCTATGTTATAGTAAGTGTGCACCAAACGTATCCTGGCTTTAGAGGACGGTACACTAGTGTTCCAAATAACCCCGGGGGCTCGAATCTGAGCTTATCTGAGCCGGGCGGCGACCGTAGCTATGTGCTACGATTGTCCTTAATGAAAGCGTAGTCCGCGCAGCCCCGCGCCCCCTCGCTCGGAGGCTGCCAGTATCTCGCTAGCCGCGCTGTCGACTTCACACGTACGACATACGCTCCCACGCATTAAATACAAATACAAGTATCTTACTAAATATAATATAAAAACTAATTAATATTCCGAGCATTCGTTTCGACTCCATTGAGAATTACAGTGCGGGTTTAATTTATTGTGTTGCGAATTTTCACCGGTCGGAAGCGGGAAGGGCGGGACGCTTTGTTCGTACTACGCCCGTGACGGAGGCTGTAGCGCGCAGCATCCCTCGCCGTCCGCTATCTCAACCCGACGCATAAAGCGGTGCAAGTAATAGCCTGCTGTTTAACAACTATTATTTTATTATGATTCACACTTAATTTTTCTTTATATTCTATTTCAACTGGAAGTATTTTTTTTATATTAAAAATAGGTATTATAATTTCATATATTTCAAATATAACATATTACTTTATTCAATTAAAAATATCTTATCTTGTGATGTAATAGAAAGCGATAAAGAAATTCGCTCGGTTCAGTAAAGGGGCGCATATTACACCGATGCTAATGAGCCCGCAACATTTCCCGTGCACCTCATACAAGTGTAGATGAGAGCACTTGGAACAAATAGGCCACGGGGATACGCCACAGGAGTGTTAATACCTGGCAGAAAGTTGGAAGGTTTATTGGATTAATGAAGACCGTATTAAACGTGAAACTATATGAAATAGTTTTAACAAAATGCTTCTCAATTATGGGAATAATTCAACATATATTTATTTCTTGGAAAACAAATAGGAAAATTTTGGTATGTTATTTCATTAAGTCTACTCAAACTATATATGCAATCAAACAGATACGTATATAATTAATTAGAATGCTGTATAGCATTGTATTCACTTTCACTGAAATCGTTACGGTGCGGTGTAAACAAAGATTACACGAGTAATATCTATATTAGAAACATCTAACTCATAGACCATTTCGTGTTTAATTAGGCATTATGCTCGCTTCACGTTGCTGTTACTTCATAATGTTATGAATGCATACGTATCGTGAAGTTAATAAACACGGTGAATTATCTTTTAAAAACTAGTTTAGTTTAAAAATTTATTCGTATAATATAAATAGATTACAAGTAGGTATAGTTCATTGTATAAATACGACTATTGTTTATTGATTTTTCTATTTGTTGAAAGATTTTTATCTCGTTCTACGTTCTTCGCAAGTCTAATTTCGAATGCAGTTCTTGATAAACTAAAACAAATAATGCACACCGCGTATCATACTTTCACGGCTCACGCGCATGCTCTACTGTATTTTGCAATCACTATTAGAAAAACATTTATTGAGTTGAAAATTGTATATATGTCAGGTCCTTTATAATCATCGATGATACGAATGATTAACAATTAATTATAAATACAAATATAATGTGTTACAGATGTAATAGTATTAATGTAATTAGATTTCGTTATATTAACCTTATATCATGACTTAGGTGCAGTCATTTTAAATAGATTTCTTATAAACTAACAAGTAAAAACAAAAATAAATTAATATTACGATTTCTGTTATATTTGCAATTCTATCATATACTAGCAACCTGCCCCGGCTTCGCATTGCTATATAAATGAAAAATCAAATATAAAAAAATGGTTTATTTACAACATCATATAAGAAACTTCTAAAATTATCAGTGTTTTTACTATATTGTCCATGAATTCTGTACAAAAAACTTCCTCTCGAATCACTCCATCTATGGAAAAAAAAGCCGCATCAAAATCCGTTGTGTATTTTTAAAGATCTAAGCATACATAGGGACAGACAGCGGTAAGCGACTTTGTTCTATACTATGTAATGATAATGATAGTGTTATCTTATGTAGTACACGTAGTATGTCGTGGTAGTAAATTTTCTAACTCTATATAATAGTAGTACATTTTCCCACTTTGCCCAGCACCCGGATATCGTTTTACAACTTCACTATACCGAATTGTATTTCACACGTCAAACGTTTTAACGCCTCACCCATTTCCCCAGTGCAATTGTCGAATTGGCTATAAAATTCGTGAATGACCAGCTGGCAGCATGCCGATTTTATCCGTTCTGCCACTTTTACTTTCTCGTAGTATTACACTATTGAGTTGTCATTGTTTGGAAATGTTTTCCTTGTAAATATACTGCTTACAGTAAACATATTTTCTAAAAATGACTGATGATTTTTTCATGAAACGTTATTGAATTATATTTTTGATAAAATTCTTGACTTCGTTTTAAAAGAGGTGTTTTCTACATGATAATAATTATTATTAATTTACAAAAATATACGTATTATAGTCAAAATATCAAAATAAATATTTCATCTAGTCAAATCCATACAACGTTGATCTTGTGTAATAGCCGTGTTCTTTCAGAGCATCACAGATTTATAGTTCAATCGACTATAGATGCGTCTACTAGACTATAGGTGACTTTTTCAACATACATCTTTTATTTTATTTATTTTATGAATATTAAATGGAGTTATGTGAAACTGGATCAATTTATATTAACACACCTTAGGAATAGCTGTGGGATGTCGTTCCTTCGCGTCTTCGATTTTAAAAAACACCCATAAATGTATATTCGTATTACTTGTTTTATATAGAGTTTGTTCTTAACTTTCATTTCGTTCTTACGTTGCACTTTGTATTCTTAACTGTTTCTTATATCAGATTGTTACATACAAAACGTGCAAAATACAATTGTATTCTCTACGATATTCCTTATATTTGGAATTGTTCCAACTTTCCTACAATCGGGAGTACGGAATATAGTTTAAAATTAATACTCCAATACTGAATGTTGTGCATTTAAGTTATATTATTAAAACACGTTTATGCAATATTTGTGCATTCTACAAATAATATAAATGCGAAAGTTTGAGAATGGATGTATGTTTATTGCTCTTTTATGAAAAAAATACTGAACGGCTTTGGAAGAAATTTTACAATAATATAGGTATACATCAGAATAATACATAGGCTACAATTTATAATTATTTTATGTAATTTGGTCATAATAATAATACATAGCCGTATCATACGTACCCGTGCGAAGCCAGAGCTGATCGCTAGTTACATATAAAATAGGAACGTAATTTTAAAAGAAGACATAAGTATAATTATTGTAGACGATGTTTTAAACTCTCTGTAAATCAAATAAAATCCTTAACGAAATTAAATATTATATTTGCGACGAGAATAACTTCGAAATGAAGTGGATTACAGAACGCTAATTAAATGTTTTCTTTCATTTCCTTTTTTAATAATTCAACCCGCGTCGAGCCCACACCGTGCCCTAGTTCCTAGAACATTGAAATGTGCTTTCAATACGAAACCATTTTAAGTAAGGTTTCATTATAGCTTTATTCTTCCTTTATTAAAGCTCTTTTGTACCGTCGCTTTGTGCAAATGTAGGTGTAAATTAGCCACCGAAAATCATAGAAGTTCTGTATAAATAGTTCAATGTCTCAAGGGAATCGCGTAAAGAAGTACTTGTACATGTATGTCATCAAAAATGTCAAGGAATTATACAGTAGCTAAAATTACGAATGTCGTAATATACAAATCTCTTTCATGACAAATTTGATCATCTTATGCTGGTTTCTTTTGCAAGATAAATCAAATTCAGAACGTTAAATGCAGATTCGTTGCTAAGGTCATTAACCTTCCAGTATCTCAGTGACATCTGCTGTTTTAATTATGTCTCCATAATCTTCAGTTATTGCGTAATACTTATTATAATCCAACAAAATGCAGGAGCTTTAAACATAGTGAAAAGTACTACCATGAAAGGGACCACACAGCTCGGACTTTTCATAAATATTTACTTTGGATCCGTTCGAAATAGACGTTGCGGTCCCAGGTTAATGATCACTTGAATTTCTGATGTTCTGAACTTAATTTTAATCCCTTGAAATAGGGTTCTCATTAATATTGCACTTGTTTTATTAATAAACATTATAAAATATTTATCTAATAATATACTTTTCGTAGAAGTTATTAATGTTTGAATCTATTCTTGAAACCTTCTAGTGAAGAAATATGACTTTGAAATTAGCTAACGTTGTTTCATATAATATAGATTCTTAAAAGAATCATTATTTTTGTGTTAACAAACAATGATGTCGAATAATATTATTTCCTCTAACCAAGATCGTCTTCTTATACCGGAAATTATATTTGATAAATATGTTTTCAACTTATATCCGAATGTGCAAGAGAAATTTGTACCTAAACACTTTGGTTTAAAATATATTTTTGCGTAAGAAATTTGCTCGGGGTACTGTAGTCGGCTGCTTTCAGGGAGATGTAATCAAGTTGATTCTCAAGTCCTTTACATTTTGATGTTTACCCTTACGGTGTTTGAGCAGTTAATAAACCACTTTAGGTCTTTTCTTATGGCGTTTCGTTTATCTTTTACATAACGAGTATGTATTATTATTATGTTTGAAAATTTTACCTAATTTTATTTGAGGTTTTTTTCAATATAAAATATACCTATCATATATCACAATATAATATATAATTATCATAGTTGATCATGAAAATAGTACCCAAAGTACTCAATTTTGTAAGGTCGTTTAGATAGATTCTATTCTATTCAAAAGTAACTACTAACTTAAAAAATAAATTTGTATCGAATGTTGATGATCAAATCATATGATAAATGACAGAGTGAAAACGTTAGGTAATAAAGATTATAAAAGATTAAAATCGATTTGATACCCTCCTTCTTTAGACAGTCGGTTAAAAAAAAAGCAATTAATAATTTAAATAAATAAATATGAGACAACATCACATACATTACTCTGATCCCAATGTAAGTAGCTAATGCACTTTTGCTATGGAAAATCAGAATTAACGACGGTACCACAAACACCCAGACCCAAGACAACATAGAAAACTAATGATAATCTACATTTACTCGGCCGGGAAACGAACCCGGGACCTCGGAGTGGCGTACCTATGAAAACCTGTGTACACACCACTCGACCACGGAGGTAGTCGAAAAAATTATTTCATATATTTTATTTATAAAGTCTTTGGGGAAATAAGCAATTTTTAAGTCCACTAATATGAATTAATTTATAGGATAGGTTAGCCAATCCCAAAAAATTAATTGAATATATTATTATAAATAACCTTAATTGCCTTTAAGCATAAACTTTGCGTTTCGATCATTAGCATGTTATTAACGACGCGCAAATGGAATTAGTCCCTGGTTAATTACTGAAATAGCCTTTTCATATGTCCCCTGTCAAATTTAGGTGTTCTGTGACAAGTTGTGACACGGCATCACAGGAGTGTCATTTCCTTCATGCCATTATGAGTCAGTATCCTTGTTTATGTACGTAACTAAATGTGTAACGTTTTAGTTAAGACTGCTGGTAGGGAGGAAGCTTTTAAGAAGGAAAATATTGTAGGTAATTGTGGTTCTTTTTACTGACATAATTTTTTAAAAACTCGATATAATGTGAAAGTTGTGATATCACGAAAGATTGACGTAATTTCAATATTTAAAATAATTGTAAATATTACCGAAAATGTAAAGCCACTGACTGTGACCGTTGCTAGAGTCACTAAGGCATGACAGATACCAATGTGTTGCATAAATCGCGGAGTTAGGTGGCCCGGATCTAGGCGCGTAGGATAGCCTTCCCCATTGCATTGGAATGATTTGAGGCCATATCAAATTGTCGTCTTCCTCGCGTCACTACAACGAATAATTGCCCTTATATCCACTGCCCCAAGTCATATAATCACTTATCGCGGTGTCCCGGGAACTGTTTTAAAGAGCAGGATGACGGGTAATGTGACTGTTTTAAGCTGTTCTAAACACATGTGTGTGATAAAAATTAGTGTGGTACTAGGTATAATATTATTTCGTCAGTATTAAAAAGAAACTATCTAATTAAATAAAGTTAAAATGGTACTGTAAATATTTAATATTTTTGGTGTATAAGAGCCAAGATGGCCCAGTGGTTAGCATGCGTAAATATTAATCGAATATTGCGGGTTCAAACCCAGGCAAGCATTACTGAATTTTCATGTGCTTAATTTGTGTGTATAAGTCATCTCGAGCTCGGCGGTGAAGGAAAACATCGTGAGGAAACCTGCATGTGTCTAATTTCAACTAAATTCTGTCACATGTGAATCTAGCAACACGCATTGGAGCAGCGAGGTTTAATGTATTCCTAACCCTTCAAAAGGATAGGAGGTTGGAGCCCAGCAGTGGGAAATTGACAGGCTGTTGTTGTTGTCGGTGTATTAATTTTCGAGAAACTATCTGGGTGATCAATATTAACAAAGTCATAAGTCATCATATCTAGAAATTCATTCATAGATATGTCAGAGTCATGTTCATTCGTGATAATAAATCAAAAGCAAACGTCATGAAAAGTAATTTTTCATAGGTAAATCTATAAAAGTAACATTTAGTCATAATATCACTATGGATAAAGCTCAAGAGTTTCTTCTTTGGTCAATTACACTATGTATCTATCTTTTTATTTAGAAAGCATATTTATTGAATAATAAAATCACGCTACAATTCAAGGGGATAGTGCAGTAATATGTACCACAAGTAATATAATAATGTACGACATATAGTTAAGAACATATTTTGTCATAAAATCACCACAAAGATGATACATACTATATATCTTAAACAGATGGTTTATTGGGTCATATCGTTGTTTTAGTGGCATTTGGTAGAACATATATATCTCGATTCATTAGCCTTGCTCTGTAATATTCACAGCTGTTACAGATTTAATAAACCAATGGCATTTAAATAGCAAGCTTAGAATTAAACTCGGATTAGAAAGCTATTTCTATGCAATTTGTAAGCCATCTGTAAAATCGATTTTGGTATTTAAAACGTAAACTCGGATATCGCTACGGTTATAAAGGTCGTATGTACAATTCCATGTACTTTACAGCTTTAAATCATTTTATTTTTACAGAAATTATTTGTAGTGCTCTTGACTACAATTTTTTTATACATAACATAGTACAAAATCATAAAAATATTTCGAGTTGTAAATGGAAACCTTGTTATTCCTAAAATAGGTTTAATCATATTATAGTTCACTTCAATCATTTTAAATTCATCTCCTGAATTTTGATACTCTTACATTTAGGATCTGTAAAGATCAAGATTGTGTAATCTTACGTTTAATATTAAATAGAGTCAGAAGAATTCAAACAGATAGTCGGCGTCAGATAACACATATTTTCTAGGGAGGCTTTAAGAATGATTAAAAGTGCGATATTAATATATTAATGTATATTTAACTATGGCAATGGAACCTATTCAAGTCGACCTCATTTGCTAACAATCCCCTTCGCTTCACTCGCCGAGCTACCTGTGCGGTTCTATCTACAGGCATTCGCTTTAGCCCATTATGACTTTTATAACAAGTGGGATAAGGACTACAATGCAATATAGTGCATATGCATTACTATACAAAGTCGACTGTACTCAGTGTTATCCCGAGCTACGGGATTCCTCGGAGAAATACTGTTTCATATCTTGAGTTTTGACCCATTTTAGAAATGGAAATTACTTTTGGTGTATTATTTTTTAAATTCTGCACATTTTGTTATATTTTATTATATGATATTGTATACTGCACTATTGCGTGCAAACATTTTGATTTGCGAAAATCGTAACTACAATTTTATTTTTTGTATTTTTTGAAAAGGTCATGATATACAAATTAAAGACTTTTCCGTCTTCATAAAGAGATATATGAATAATTTATATTGCTCTGATTCGATTTGATGAGTGACTGCCGATGTAATTACAGGTACACAGGGCAAGACATCTTAGATCCTTTGGATAAATGTATGTTTCGAATAATATTTTTATTTGGTTATAGGGCTTTGTGAAAGTACTTCTGTGCAGGTACTATGTAAGGAATAGTTAGCATATCTTACAGAGCCAAAGTCTGTGGCCTTTTTTTTTAAAATAACATGGTTGTATGTTATTGACGACCCTCCTTTTTGAAGTAAAGATATATATATTTCAAAAGATAAGAGTGCGAGCTCTTGGGTATAGGAGAGACGTTACATAAGTAGCTACGTTACAGAATACCTATATCGAAAGGGTTTCTAATTGACTTGAAAATTTATTCAAATCGCGCTTATAGGTACGTGGAAACTTTGCGAAAATAACACTTTTAAGATTTCGCATGCGCATGACATAAGTTCTCAAATGCACCTCGTCGTCCTAGTAAATATACTACGAGTACAAGGGCTCGAGCGACCAAGTATCACTTTCATTCGTGATATTGGTTACGTATCGCATTTCACATTCGTTGTAGAACTGAGAAAATTACGCGAGCGCGCCGCGGGCGTCAGACAATTTATACAGGTCTTAGACATGAGGTGTAATTTGCAACAATATGGGTATACTTTCCTTAGTTACGCCTCTACAGGCTCTACTGTTCTATTCAAAGGTCGTTGCTAAAACCATGTGTTACACACGCATTATAATTGTGGAATTATCGTTCAGTTATTTTATAGGATCCTTACATAATAAATTAATTATGTTCATAGCCTTAGTCTTAGTCTATATATAGGGATAGAAAACATCCTATGCGATACATTGGTAAATGGTTTCGGGCGAAAAGTATAGTGCAACATCATCTTGACCTGAGATGAGATGGCGCGTTAGTTTTGCCCGCAATCTTCCATAGCAAACAAGCGCAAAAAAATCATCATAAGCTTATTTTGTATTCATAATTAATTTCTTGCACATGAAAACTTGAGCAAACCTGCATGATTAATGATTGGAGCACAGTGGTATAAATCCAGCAACTTATTAATAAGAGAGAAGGCTCTTCAGATCACTAGTAAGACAGTTACATAAATATTAAGAGCGTCGGGAATGCTATTGGGTGAATTTCAACAGGTCCAATAAAATCTTCATTTCCGTGGATTTTTTATTCTGCAACTTTAGAACAAGAAAAAATAGTGTTTATTCAAGTTTTTGATAATATATGTATTCTTGCTTAATATCTAGCAGATAGCTTAAAAAACTAACTAGATATACAAGATTAAAAATTTCGTGCCACGGCGATGAAACATGGATGCACGGCAATGAAACATGTGTCCACGGCAATGAAAGAACTGTGCCACGGGAATGATAGAATCAATCCACGGTAATGAAAAAATCCAATAACACATGATATTTTTATATGTATTTAATACTTACCTGGGATGGACACATCCATGTCTCTGAGAGGGAAAGGCATACACATATACATGCACTCTTTTTACCCTCTTGTCAATAATCTTCTTGCATAGGAGTAAAATTAAACAAAATTTTAATAGAATCAAAGCAACACAATCATTTATTTTAAGTTTTTACACAAAAAAAATTAACAGAACAGAAATTAACAAATAAAAATAAACTTTTCTAAAGTATGCAATAGGTATTGCTAACAATATATACTTAACACAACATAATTTTACAATTCGCGAATAAACAATTATTTATTATGATTAAATCAAGTCTGGACAAATCGTAGGGCCTACCTAATCACAGCCTTATTATCAACATAATATTTTTTACCTTTTCTCTATTAAATCTTATATTTAATACAGACTTACAGTATTGGATTCAACAAGATTACACCCTTTGTCTACGGTTCGTTTTTAGATATGATAGGTATGTGTAGTGTAGCAAGAAAGATAAACCATACAAAAGGGTGTGAACTTGGTATGTTCATCGTTTTCCAATAAAGAAATCTTATTATAGAATACAATCAGCCTTTCTAATTAACACTTACATCTAATTAACACCAACAGTATAGCACTGTTAACAGGAATATCAGCCTTTCAAATTCACTCGTCTCATTATTATTATCTATACTTCAATATTAACTTGGATCACAAAGATATATTTTTGCACATCACAAATCAAAATAGCCTATTCATCTTCTTTTTTTAAATACTCCTCTCGTAAAAGAGGGTCGCTTCTTAATTTTTCACGTCGCTTTTGTTCGGCCAATCTTCTTCTTTCCTTTCTCTCCTCTTCCGATAGTTTCGGTTTAGGCAATTTGGTTTTCTAAAAATAAGCAACCATTATTATGTTTATAATTAGACTAATATATGTGTGTGTGACTATAAGTTTGTGCGTGTGTGTGTGTGACTCTTTGTGCGTGTGTGAGTGTGTGCGCGATTGTGTGTGCGTATGTTTGAATGTATATTGTTTCCAAATGTATTTTTATATTGTAAATTATTTCGTAAGGTTAACGTGGAGATATATTTTTGTAGTTGAATGTACACTACAGATTGTTTCTTTCCTTAACCATACCGTGGCGATGAAAACATAAGTCACGGAAATGAAACAACTGCTCATGGCAATGAAACTAAATTCTTTTAAAAGGCATGGCAATGAAATTTCGTTTCATCACCGTGTCTTTTTTTCATTTCCATAGCAAATTTTGGCCATGGAAACCATGGCAATGAGAGCACGGCGATGAAAATCAAGGCAAAAACATCAAGTAGCCAAAAATCTATTAATTATTCAGAGTAATTAACACGTCACAAATAAACATAAGACAAATGGCATTCTATCGAATGCCTAATCAAGAGGACAAACTTATTCAAATAGAAGTTAGGTCTATCCACGGCGATGATAGAAAAAATGTCCAGTAACATAAAAATCGAATACTTACCTTTATGGCGCGAAAACGTAGGCACGTATGCACGTGCTTCCACGTGGAGCACCGAGCGAAACTATCATGCAACGTTTAGCGCACAGGTGTGGGGGACGCAAGTCCTTAGATAAAACAATATTCTTAAATATATTTAGGACACGGCGATGAAAGGTAGTTCTAGGACAAATGTATTTTTATTAACCATTCTTTGTATTGTTTAAATATATGAATAAATGTATTCCATAACAATACTTTAACTGTTTACGTATCAATTAAAACTTGGTTTTAATATAAATAACCAATAGATTTTTATCAATGACGTATAATACACATCGAGGTAATGTGTGGACAAACACGGCAATGAAAGATTTCGAGGTGTAACTTTTTTTTTGGAGCTTCTATTAATCCTATTTAACTTCATATTTAGTGCTACACATAGATTACTATATCACCTAACCAGAAAAAAATGTTAGAACATTATAACCATGTTTTATAGTACCGATTTCATTGATGCCACGTAATTTTTGTTCCTGGGAAATTCACCCTATTGTTATCTTATCAAAATATATTTTATCAATTAACAAGATCTTATCAATTGCTTAAAACCTTTAAATGTATCAATGTTCAATTACATAAGTATTCTCTATTTTATTCCCTACCACTATTAGCCGTCCTCAGAGAATTGAAGTCAATTTCTTCCTGGGTTACGTAATGTTTTGTACTGGAGTTTTAGTGGAATTAGAAATGTGGCTACAATACTCTCGGGTTCACCCTGAAAGAGATATAGGTTGCAATGTATTAGGAACAGATATTGGATATAAATGTTTATTTTATCTTTTATCTTTGGTTATTTTGTGGTTTAATTACGTAAATCTATAATTAATCGAACGCCGACTACCCTTAGTTTAAGCTTGTTTCATACATATGATTACTTTGCGCGTGAGCGACATATGCTCAAGTTTTTGAACGAAATTCGATATTTTTTTCTTTTACTAACGTATTAAACTTTTCGAATGGCATAAATTTGTATCTTCTCATTTTATACTTATTACAAAAATAAACGACATATTTTGATGTTCATTTATTAATATAGGATACGAAAAAACCACAGTAGGTACTTCATTTTCTTACACCGGCTTTTTTGGCCATAAATATGTTAACGCTAAACATGAGTACACAATTGGTTTATAAAAAAATATTCTTTTTTTTTTTAAATATGTTCCTGTCAAAATATTCGACCAGTACCTGAACGTATTTATCAAAGTATTGGAGCAGGTCGGTCTGGTTTTCACTTCTCATTTAATTTCACCAATTATTCCTCAAACATAACTAGCCGTAGTACTGATTACTCAATCAAGTCGGGCGCTTGTTATCTTGTTAGTTGCCAGTCTAGGACTTACAAGACTCAGCACTTCTTAACTAATTCTATTAAAACGGACTCCATTTTTCATTCAGTGTAGCGTGCTTTCTTTGTCCGATTTCTTATCTTACTTTTTCTTTATATTGAAAATTATTTTAGAAAACAACTCCACGTCTATTTTGTATAATGAAAGTATTTTTAATATACGCTTGAATAACTAAATATATTTTTATATATATGTTTTAATGGCCTTCTTCAATTTATTTCTCTAACAGCCTTCTAGTTTCAGAGCTTATTCCATCATGTGCAAATGCGGGATGTTGGATACATAAGGGGCAAGATTTTATGAGACACATATAGAATCATTCACGAATGTTTTCTCACACAACTCAAGTGACACGAAAAGAACTCAGTGTCGCCTAACTTCGGTGAAGATTCACCTGTTCTATATATTTAAAAACAAAAGTTTTTTTTTACAAACGAACTGACGTAGAATTTTGTTTAAGAGTAATGATTTTTTTTGGTCAATGCACCTGTCAGCACAAGCACAAGGCAGCTTAATGTCCTGTCTATGGGAAATACTATGACAATCCATATGTGTTGCTATTTGACTTGAATGTACCTTTAGTAACATGACTGATTTGCCGCCTTTAGAGTGTCAAACAGTATCTATTATTTTATGTATAATTTAATACTAACACAGATATTTTATTTTATAAATGTGATAGTGTGTTTCTTTGTTCGCCAGCTTGGTATATGGAAGAACGAGATAGGCTTTTTTAAACCCGGGCAATGTATGGAAAGGCTCGTAATTTATAATTATTGAACATAGAGAGAAGATGTAAGAAGAAAATGTATAAAAAAAACAATAATATATAAAATAAAATACAGTTCTTCATTTAATTTAATATAAGAATACTCCTCAAAAGAGTTAAGGTTCAAATTCAAATACAAATTTCCTGCAGTCTATAATAAAATATAATCATATTAATTATTTATAATTATAAAAAGGTGTACTTCATGTAAAAAACCACTTTCATTATTTATTCCCACATGGTTCAATATTAATGATGTTCTAACACCATGGTTGATCCCTTCAGTGATGTCATGTATAACGAAATATAAATATGGGGTGAAGGGCATTGTCCTTCCGCGTCTAACTCAACCACACTTTTAATATCTACGATCGGAAACAGACGCTTTATTGTGAACTTGGGTATACCAACAACGTATTAACAGAAGAATCAATGAAGCTTGTATAACTACTAATTGTTTGCCTTTATCTTAAACGTTACTCAAATGAGTAACAATCTTAGAAATTATACCTCTATTTGAATGTCATTTTCATCAACATTCTATATGAAATCGTATGTAATCATGTGCAAAATGAAATAGTATATTTATTCCGGTCAGAGAATTCGCAATCAAAACAAACATACCCGTCCTGTAATCTCGCAATGAGAACTGAAACGAGGGCTGTTTCGAAAGAACAGTAAATAAAGATAATTGCTTTCAGGTCTCGAAGTTCGTTCGGAGTCGATTTCGAAATTCGACGATATCATTATAACACCAGTGGCGAATTAGACATTTGTCGCTGAAACATTACAAGAACTTACAGTGAGTGTTTGAATTTCGAATAGGATCACATCCTCCGGCAGTTGCGGAGGTCGACTAGGATTTCAAAACAGTCAAAGTGTCTCCCATAAAGTTGTCGGCGATGGATAGCAATTCTGTTTCACCGATGCCGGAACTAGCGCCGATCGCGGAATTCGATAAGTCCCCGCCTTCGCCCCCCAATGAGGAGGTGCCGATGGACGACCTGCCGCCGCCTCCAGCTACTATCTCGCAGGCTGAAGGGAAGAAGATTAAAGTGTAAGTTATCCTCAACTTTTTCACTTATAAGTACTTTTAAAAATCCAATATAGATATTGGCTTAAATAAGAAAAAAATAACAAACTTTTAGACTATGAGTACTTTTAATTTGTATTTATATATTTAAGGATTTTTCGTTGGTTTGTTGTTTGGATTAATTTAGTTTGATCATCTTCATTACAAATAATCAACTACTTATATCAATTACTTTAAATGGAGTATTTTCAAAATGTCTATTATTTATATTAAATATCATTTACACAATTAAACTCTTTACTTCTTTATTAAATATTGAAAGAGATTAGCGTTATTATATTTTATCGTAAAATTGGACATAATAGTATGGAGTCTTAAGACAATTGAACCGACTTAAAAAATTAAGATATTACTAATTTAGGATCATACTTTTGTGTATGTTTATCAATACATTACTGTACTATAAAATGACGATTCAAGTTATTTATTAACGACCCGTTACAATAGATAATTTCGTTTTAAGGAGGAATAATTTTTTAAACCTGATGAAAAATATCACTTTGATTTAATCCCTGACAATGCTAATAAATTGCGTACATTTTGATTTCGAAAAGATGGTATTTCAATTGAATAGAGTTAGAATTTTATTGTTTTGTATCTGTGTGTAGGACATATCTAGTAACATGTTCCTTCCCAGATTCACACTAGTCTAGTAATCTACAGATTGAACACCAAACAAGAATTATTCTTATTTTTTTGTCGACTAGGAATGTTGAAATTCGCTATTATAATATGCATGTAATGTAATTATAAACCTTCTCCTTGAATCAGTCTGTTAATTGATGAAAACCGCATCAAAATCCGTTGCGTATACTACGTGAAGTCTAGTAACTATGCACAATCGCTTGCAATCCCTCCGTAAAGCTTTTTCGTTTACGAATGTCTGTTGTACGTTCAACTTTTAATAGATTGATAATATTTTCCATTGACTTCCTTTCGGAAACAACGATACAGTATTTCAATTCAATTGCACAAAATAATCTATGAAATAATACTACGTAAACAAATTCATTATTATACAAACTTTTTTATCCTCATATATATTTAATTGTCTAAATGAAAATGATTTTTCATTGACTTCAACAAACTTAGGGGCGATGAATTTATATATCAAATAACACTTTAAAAGTAAACTATTTTATAGTTGTATCATTTAGTTGAAGTGCTCGCTCTTGGTAGCAATAAAGATCACAATAAAGATGCGAATACAGGTCGCTACTGCTCGCTTGCTCGCTCTCTTTGAAGATAGCTGCCCCGTGTAGCAGAAATGAGACCTATTCCTGTATGTGAGAGTATAACGTACTGCTAAGGCTGCAAAGGACTTATAACTGAGACTGAATAAATAAAAATTGCTTACGAAACGTCGATGTTAGACATAAATTGAGAAAGGGTTTTTTTTAATGACGACAATAATAAAATAAGTTTGACTTTATCAAATTTTCAGAAGTTTTCTTGGTGGTAGGGATTTGTGCAAGCCCGTCTGGGTAGGTACCACCCATTCATCAGTTATTCTACCGCCAAATAACAGTACTCAGTATTGTTGTGTTCCGGTTTGAAGAGTGAGTGAGCGAGTGTAGCTGCAGGCACAAGGGACATAACATCTTAGTTCCCAAGGTTGGTGGCACATTGACGACGTAAGGAATAGTTAATATTTCTTACAACTTCATTGTCTATGGGTGTCCTCGTGTGTTTTTAACGAACAACTTGCGACTAGCGGGCCATCGACCTGTATCAAAAACGATAATAATTTGTTAGTATATTCAACTGATAACTTATGTTTCGTATCCACATGGAGTATAAAAGAAAGAAAACTAGAATAAGAAGAAGGAACAAAAAAAATTGGAGGCTAATGATTGCTGATAGTACCCTGACAAAAATTTGCGACAAATGAAAATATAATTTAGTACATAAATCTTAAAATAGACACTAAAAACACAAGTATGAAAACAAATCCTTTACGTCACCCAATTTAATTTTATAAATAAAATAGAGGACAAAATAGCAAACGCAGCAGTAACAAACAGATATATAAATTTATCATTCGTTTGCAAAAACCCATTCATTTCAGGTCGACGCAATGCGTACTGCATGAAAAGAATTGGCCAGAGTTTTACCGCCAGTTGTAGAATGCTTCTACTGATAGTTTTCTATCCCAATACGGGTTTTAAAGGTGTTAAGTGATGGTAGTGAACTATGAAACAATAGTTATACAGGATGTTTAATACGGAAGGCTACCGAAAACCGTTGAGTGATATAAAGAACAAACATGTATATACAGCGTGTATACAATAAAGATGTTCTTAATGATGATAATACAAGATCATGTTGGTGATCCTGTTCATTGCTTTCGGTCACCATGGTCATTATTAACTGTGACTAGGCAACTCAGCACGAGATTAATAAGTCACTTGGTGGTAGGGCTTTGTGCAAGCCCGACAGTACTCAGTATTGTTGTGTTCCGATTTGAAGGGTGAGTGAGCCAGTGTAACTACAGGCACAAGGGACATAACATCTTAGTTCCCAAGGTTGGTGGCACATTGACGATGTAAGGAATAGTCAATATTTCTTACAGCGTCATTGTCTATGGGTGATGGTGACCACTTACCATCAGGTGGCCCATATGCTAAAATGCATTTGTTTTTCTCACACTCTCATAGTTCTGTGGGACACAATTTACGAATTCGAAACAAAATTCATTTACATTTACGGGAACCACGACTTTATTCTTTAACGTAGTTTTTCATACTACGTAGGTCGACGGGCAAGTGTTGGGCACATGGTGGTAAGTCACTGCCAATAAACGTTAGTATAGGAAATGTTAATAGTTATACATCTTACCAATGGGTTACCAATTTTGGGTGATAAAATGTTATGTCTTATGTCGATAGTTACACAAAAATGCAATGTATAGCTGTTTAGCGTTAGAGTACCTATCTAATGGGATGGGAGATGGGATTGCACAAATCCCTTATAGTATCGAATAACTCTGTGGCTGTACAAGCAGAGCACTATGAAGAAGACTAGGTAGAATGAAGAAATACAACAACCAATTACAAAAGACAATTCTAAATTTATATACCTATAAGTATAAATACATAAACCTATGAAACTAGTTGACCGATTTTGATGAAACAAAACAAATAAACAAAATAGTGTAACTATTCCATAAGTTGAAGTGTACCTAAATTAGATTAAAAATGATCATCTCAATACGTCCTTTACTTTTCGAGAAATTCGGAGACAAACATACATATTAACATTATATATACGAAATTAAGCACACGTGCTGATTAATAAATAAATACTATCTTTATTAACATAAGAATTAACAACATTAAATGCTTAAATATATATATATACAAATATGAACTTAAACTAGTTACTGTATAAATCTTGACCGCGTGGAATGGTGGCAAGAATGCTAGCAGCATTTCCCCGTTGAATCGCAATTCCGATCCTCTGGGCAAAAAACGAACCAGCCCTCCTGTCACCAGTGGAGGCAATGAGGCGAGGTGTTATACTTTTGATGAAGCTTTTTGCACCACTACTCCAAGGGCCAAGCGTTTCGACAGCAAATGGAAAAAAAAAGTAATTAGATATAATACACGAATATTTAGTTATTTTTTTGGCTTCAGCTTTTTCCGTAGCGGCACCGGCTCTTAACATTGTTTCTCGGATATGAGATGGGGCCAACGTGTCAACACATGTAGTGTCCCACACAAGGGACACGTGCTTGGAAATCTAAATGGATCATCATACTCAAATATAATTAAATGTCAACGTTACATACATACTTGTCAAAACTGATAACCTCCTTTTTTATAAGTCGATTTAAAAATTTACTGCAACATTATAGTAACGCCATCTATCTATATAACCTTGTACAAGTGATCCAAATCAATGGATTAATTCATGTGAAAAACCTTTCCTACGCGTAGTCACGAATCATTACACGACTTCTTGTATAGATGGCGCTGTTCCGCGACTACAAGTATCAATATAATAACTTCAACTTTATTAATAGTTACTCTGTTAAACTTAATATATAAAAATATTTTCGTAATTAGTTATTGCGTACTATAAAAATATATTGTAAATAACCATCATTAATTTTGAATAGATATTTTTGTCTCTTTCTGTAGCAACGAGAAATGTACATGCGGTCTCTATCAGGCAAACGATATGTTAAAGTTGAAGTAGGGCGCATATCGTGTTCGGATCGAGTCGAGATCTCGGAGAGTGGTGACACGATCGCGGAGGGAAACATGCTTATGTGACGATTGCCGCCAAATTTCCAATATCGAATATATTCTTTTTATTTTAACGGCTCGTGTTTGTGTTCAGTGAACTTTTTTTTAAATCTATCGAACTATAACTGCCAGTGCTTTTGGTTTGAAAAAGTGAATTTAAAAGATGACACGTAAAAGTCAACAGTAAGTAATTTTGTTTTCTTTTTTCTTAAAATATAATTGTTAGTTATTTATGTTTTATATCTATTATGCAATTGTAGTAAGGTTAAAATAAAAACAAATTAAAAAACAGTTAGTATTTTCAACGTTATTAATTTATTTGAATTTAAATGAAAATGATCTGATAAGAAAGTAACAATTTAACGCATTTTTTTCAGTGCTCAGATAAAAACCATACTTGTGTTTATTTAAGTACTTTTCGTGTCTTAGCAGACATCTATTGTTCTCATTTGACAAAATGAATTATTCCCTTATCGTTAGTAAATAATTTGACGACATGATATAATAGATCTAAGAAAACGTTTGGCTGAATACTGGAATGTCTTTGTACTCATGGTTTGTTGATTTTTTTTTTACTGTAAAAGCTGTACTTCTGCTAATGATAATAGATTGTTAGCATTTTTGGAATTATATACTGAGATTTGTGAATTATTTTTTCTCTTATTAAAAAAAAATGTAATTTATTTAAATACATTTACGTAAGAAATTCGCACAGCGGCGTACGATGGCGATGTCGGCAATTACGTGAAACAATTTGATTGATTTAATTGAATACGATTCTATTACAAGGACTATCTACAATTCACCGACTTACTTCCTTGAATATAACTAATGGAATTTATTTTTACGTAACCTTACCAGTTATTACTTATACCGACATAATATTTTTTAAACTCGTTCGTTGTTAGTAAAGTTTTAATATACCTAGAACGTCAATATTATTAATAAGAAAATAATGATCGTAATAAATTTCAAAGGAAGCACGTGCTTAATAAATCCAACGAACTAAAATCCTCTGGGAAGAAATATGGGTAGATTTGACCTCCAAGAGTAATTTTATTGAATCTAATAATTCGCAGAGTGGGTCTCAGTCACAGGGAGCTGCTCAGGAAATGGGATGAAATTGATGCTATTTACTGGTGTACTTGCGTACTGGGTACATGCGTACCAGATATTGTTTGTTTTATATATGAGATTTGTATTATTATAACTTTGATTAAATGCAATTAAAAAATATGTTACCTTTATACTATAAATACGATGTAAATGTAAAAAATAGCTGCATTAAATTTTTATATTTTATTTCCAAAACTTTCTGCCTGTAGAATATTGTTGCTCTAAAACTCTATCGTAATGACTCTCAGTTAGATATGTGTATAATTTCTTGCTAGTTGCTACTTATTACTATCGATTATTAATGTTTTCCAGTTCATGGAAAAGTTTTGTTTGCGTTAATTATGTCTCTTGATCAACGTCGTCGCTTTCTAAGTCGCTAAACATTGATGCTAAATAAACTATTTACTACAACTCACATATCTGAAAATAACATGAATTTGTAAATAAAAAAAACTAAGTAAACCATCAATATAGAGTTCGTTGAACTTTCTGTTTAGAATATGAAGCTTATTAACGCCTAAAACATGTCGCTAGATCAGTGTCACTAAACTGTTTTTGCGTGAAAGAAATGCTTGTTTAATAAAAAAAAACTCGTCAGCTTCCAGTTGCGAATTGAGAGCGACGAGAGCGGAACGAGTTGGTCTGGCAAATGCACTTGACAGATCATCCGCCATTTTTAAGTACCTATGAAGCGGGCTCCACACGAAACATCGTATTTCTTTAAAAGGATTAGCTGGTAGCAATTACAAGATTTGCGTTAATAACAGTGCGTTTCTATTTGCTGTTCATTAAAATATCACGAACAATAAAACATTGCATTAATTTTTATTATTATAAGATTATACTGCAGCATATTTCTATGAAAACACGTTAATCACCGCTGCGAATGTATGCATAATTTTGTGTTTATAATTCATCTCGTGCTCGGTGGCAAAGGAAAACTTTGCTGGAATACTGACATACATATGTGACGGATTAAAATGACATTTCAGCGTGACGAAACAAGCTCCAAATGTCCTCTTAGGGGTGAGGACGCTTATGTCGTGGTCAGGATATTTGCAGACTTTACTTTATACATTTCTGGGTTTACTGAAGCTTCTCAAATCCCTCGCAAATTATACAAGCGATGCCGCTACAGGTTGTTTTAGTTACACATACGATTGTAAGTCACATAATATTCGCTTTGAGTGCGTTCTTACGCTCTACATATTCCATATATTAAGGCATTGAAAACAATGCCGAGCGTTATCTGATGCATTGTTATGTAATACTATACAATATAATCGTTTTAGCATATCGTTACATCCATCGTATCGGTGATTTCATCTTTAAATAACACGCAAATATGCATGACAAGTATGTATACGTAAGCATAAGATTACAATAATATATCGCATCCTACATTATAGCAAATAAAACTTGAATCAGCCTAACCAACGGTCATGATAGAATGAAATTGAATGAGATATATTCTCATTCACTATTATCGGAAATGAGAGCGTTTTTTGTCGCTATAAAAATAGAGGAATGTCGTGTGCTTGCGTCTTTAAACCGACTACGATTGACCCCTTATTCAGGCTATGGGAGGATTTACGAGAGCTCTACATTTTGCATAACGGTGCACTTTAAAATTTCTTCGGGATTAATCGGAAAAGTTGAAAAAATGTGCTCGTATACTTCAAAAGTATGTCGTTTAATCTTGTCTTCGGCAACTTTATTTATATCGAAATAAAGTTAAATTGATTTTTTTTAGCAATGTCCTCAATTGCTTAAAAGAGATTATTATAATAATAATTAATCAAAAATAGTATACAAAATACAGTTTAAAGTAATATGAAAGTTTTTTTACAAAAGTTGTTAATATTTGTAGAAATGCATGCGAGTTAACCGAAGTTATAAGTTAGGTTGACTTGCAAGTTCCGAGTTGTTTAAGTAAGAAAATAAAATACATACTAGAATGAGAACAAGTTATTACGGCCAAGTTAAAGTTTATATTTAATAACAAGACTGGCGTAAGGAATACGACGGCAGCATCCGCTATCGTTTAATCGATTTCCTTGCTAGATGATTTCTAGGAAACGAGTTGTTTCTTATAATAGAAATATAACTTTCTATTCATGTTTAACATACATTACCTCTAAGGAAATCATATTTTTTTAAATCGAAATACTTTAAAAATGTCATGTTTGCGTTCCCTTTTACGTTTAATTCGATCAATTAAATCGATTCATCGAAATGCCTGATAAAAACTTGTAATTAATTGGCTACTAGATATTTCGAGATAAAACATTTTCTAATAATAATATTTGAAATAAAGGCCCAACACTGCTTACATATTAAATAATTATAAATAAACAGATACCAAAACTTCTAGAATTGATTATATTTAGATTCTTATCGATTCTTCTTGCTCTTACTCTTCATTTCATCAAAATATTCAAAAGTGCTTGTAATACAATTTAATTTTGTTAGATGACGATTCAAACGTGCTTAAAGAAGTCGACTTGTATAGAGTATATTTTGATTACAAAATAATTATACAGATTTAAGGCCAAGCTTATGCACAAAATTAGTATTGTAAGAATCATCGCTGTCTGTCCCTATGTATGCTTGATCTTTAAAATTACGCAACGGATTGTGGTGTAGTTTTTTTTTAATAGATAGAGTGATTCGAGAGGTTTATGTATATAACACGGACAATTTAGTAAAAAACATCGACAATTTTAGAAGTTTCTACTGTGATGTCATAGCACTGTACTCGTGCGAAGCCGGGTCGGGTCGCCAGTTTAATATATTTTCTTTGTTATGAGTCAGATAGTTCCCCTATCTACGAGTTGGATATAGGCGGTAAAGAGCTCATTAGACTCCCTATCTTTTATTGATCGGTTTTGACGGATTATCACTTAGCGGGAAGTGGTGAGTTGGGGTGGGTGTATACAATACCAGATGATTATTTAATGTAACGATATTTTCGACTTTATATATTTTTATGTAACGTGAGTTTTTACTACCGCGTATTACTAAGAATAGTAGTAGTTTTCAGTAAGAATTTTCAGTACTGTTATGAAAAATATGAGACAATAGACAATATGAGACAAAATCACAGACATTACTCTGATGCCAATGTAAGTAGCTAAAGCACTTGTGTTATGGAAAATCAGAAGTAACGACGGTACCACAAACACCCAGACCCAAGAACATATAGAAAACTAATGATAATCTACATTGACTCGGCCAGGAATCGAACCCGGGACCTCGGAGTGGCGTACCCATGAAAACCGGTACACACCACTCGACCACGGAGGTCGTCGAATATTTTGATCTCGTTTTAGAATACCTGTAATATTGATTAATATTATACTTTTTAATCCCTAGAAACAATTTATGATTGAAGAGACAATATAAGTTAAATATACGGATCATGTTGAGATAAAATCATTAACAAAATGGTTCTTCTTTTAACTTTTTTATTAGTAAAACGATTATTTCATCTATTACGCATTACCTTGGCTGGTCAGTGAATAACGTATAAACAAGTTCATCTGCTTACGATATATTTAGCACACTGGTTTGATAGGAAACAAACATTTAGTTGGTGGTAGGGCTTTGTGCAAGCCCGTCTGGGTAGGTACCACCCACTCATCAGTTATTCTACCGCCAACACATTAACGATGTAAGGAATAGTTAATATTTCTTACAGCGTCATTGTCTATGGGTGATGGTGACCATTTACCATCAGGTGGCCCATATGCTCGTCCGCCAACCTATATCATAAAAAAAAATAGTACTCGAAATACTAAGAATTTTCTGTGCGTATTCATAAAATAAACATCAATTTCATAACTTAAACATTAAGATGGACATCCATCACTGCACCAGACCTTGATTCAATCTGCGCTTCCGCTTAATAAAATAAGTGTATATCTTTGACACCCACTCAGAAACCTACTTTTGAAACGACAATAGTTTTAGAGTGATTATGTGTTTAAGCCTTATTAAAATTTGTTAGGTATGATGTTGCCAGCATGATTCTGCAAGACAAATGTAAATGCCTTAAATATGTACATTTGATACTATGAGCACTATTTGTAGTCTTCCTAAAATCAAAATTTTTTTTTTTTAAATTTGTATCAGCGTTGCAAGTTTTCAAATACATCGGAAATTCGAGACACTTGAAAAATGAAGTATTATCTAATAAAACGTTGCTAAGACTAATATATTTTTATTAAGTAAAAAAAAATCTGGAAACACTATTGTTAAATTTAGTATATATATCACTAAACATAAAGTGACATATTCATTTAAAAATATATTTAGTTACTACGAAATATAAACCAGAAAAATAATTACGGAGAAATGATATTTAAATTACCCTTCTAGATTTTCCGATCTTCTCGTTCCAGTCATGCAATTACAGACCTGGAAAGACAAAAGCGACGTCTGAAGTGGAAATAAAATCGAGCGTCTCGGTTAAAATATTTCCGGGACATTTTATATTCAAATCTCGGAGTAGCAACAGATAAAATACGGGGATTTTTCGCAATGCTTCATAGTTTCCATGTGTTATAAAAATATGAGTGATGAAAATATATTTTTACGCTTTATTATTTTTCGACATTTTCGTGACACAGATAATAATTAAAATGTTATGTGCGTTACAACTAAAATTATTAATGAGGCAACACAATATGTGTTCCATTTATGAAAAATATTTTGACTTAACTTCTTTGGCTCTTGGCCGAATTGGTACCTTTTTTGAGACGTATTGAATATTTTAAAAGAAAAAGTATCAAGGTTAGATTAAAAATATATTAATTATTTTCATTACTCTCAAGTTTAAATAGAAGTGCATTTTCAAATATTGAAATCCAAATTTAATGTGAAGGTAATTCAAATTAAGGAGTTTCGTATCCGATAAAGAACCTTTGTGCTGGTCGAGCGATGTCCCAGAACAAAATGCCCGCCGCATTTGTCGGAAGGGTCAGACAGGCGGAAAACCACGTTGACGTGGGTAACCATTGGATACTTGAATAGGTAATACTAGATAACGAGCTGTATACGAAAAAATATTAAGTTACGATTCTGTTAGACATCCGAATGAGATAGAAATACGATGATAGATAATAGTTCCATGGATGTCAATTCCAAAAAGGCTAATGTTGTATGCACAGGTGTAGTTAAAACAGTCATTTAAATAATTAAAAATTGTAATAAACTCACAAAGAGGGAGTTATTCCCATTTCTCATATACATACGTCCTTAAACGATAGGATCGTGTTACATTGACAATCGTCGAGTTTCTATGCAATTGTCGAGGTCATTGGCCCCGCGGTAAGGATGGAGTAATTTGTACGTTATTACTAACTTTCCACCTAACCTGGGGGTTATTTTAACGACGGTTTCACTTCCACGCTCAGATATTATGCGTTGGAAACTGGTAAATTACATATGCAAATATGAATTAAAAGTTTTGATTGAATTCCAGCTTAAAAGTAATCCAGGTTTGATATATTAAAAGTAATTTTAATAAATAATTGCTACTAGTATTAAATTGTTTACAAGCTACTTTTATATGATCATAAATATTAACTCATAATGATATAAGAAAAAATGTAAAAGTATAGTCGTTTTGCTTTTAGCATTACCTGATTAATATATAATTATGCCATTGTTTGTTCGTGTGTATATATGTTTTTGGTATGATTGTATTTTTACCAGAGTGATAAATCTCAAACATTAGACAAGTACATAGAAGTAAAGAAGCATCTCTAATGTACTACCTCACTATCCTTGGAGACACTTTGGGCGTTCTTCTTTTATAATAAGTGTTCCATTTTCGAAAAATGACTTGACCCTAACTATTTCTTGTATTTGCCTTTGACAAAATCGTACTACAGTGTAGTCCGAAGATACCTTCATCGCGTATGTATGCGATCTGCCCGCATCCAGTCCGAGAGATGAAATTGTGTTAGCTCTTAATTCAAACAATCCAACTTCTGACAGAATTCATTCATCCCATTTAGACAATTCGTCGAAATGTTAGTTTATAATAAAAAGTCGTAAGAGACAACTTGGAATTTTTTATTCGAGTTCTTGCCTAATCAAACAAACTAGAATTCCTCTTACTTATCGCCTTGAAATTTCTATGTGAATATTGAAAGAAGATAAAAAACAAGGTCACATTGGCTCGCTTATCACTAATTTAACTGATCGTTTGATATTATGAACATCTTCACCTATGTAAAGTTTATCTATGTGTGTGTAACTGAATGCAGTATACGTCATAGTCCACACCTAGTAATAGTCGATCGTATCGTACATATTGATACTGTCAAAAATTCCAATAATGTCTTACTTAAATTGCATTACGTCGTTGGTCTCGTGTCTAGATGTAAGGCCATATATCCCAGAGGCCAGATTCTAGGTTCAAAACCCAGGTTAGTCCGATAAAAAGTTATGGGGCTGTTATATAATCTGGATGGATGTTGGAAGGCTTGTTCATGCTTGAAATCTTTTAGGTTGTGTCAAATTAGTTGTCACATCAAATTACGATACTGATAGAATAGAAACTACATCTGTGCTTAAAGAAAACTTGTATATATAACGTGTCTTGCGTAGATGGGTGGTCTCCTTTTAGCGTTTCCGCTGCGGCTGTACTTCCAACCTGATACTGTATCGTTCGCCCTGCCACTTGGCTTACCCACTTAACAAAAATGTTAAGACTTAACGCTTGTCAATAGCATAGAGTTGATGGCAATTACGCAGTACACAGGCGTGAACGCATAGAGCTCTTCCACCAGATTTATTTTTTCCAAAAATCTATTTTTTTCGTGTCAAAAAACATGCATTGTTCTAACTACTAATTTTAGTAGCATCAGTAGCGTTTACAAGATATGTCAATCAGGCGATGTTCTTTAAAAAACTCTTTCTATCTCTCTCTTTTTAAGTATACAGTAATCATGTGTGAGTATCGATTTTGCAGCATCAGTGTGTCGAGAAGGCGTGATTTGTCATTTTGTAAACCGTCTCGCTGCGGTTTCAAAAGCTAACCATTCGAAAACACTTTCATTGGCACCTTTCTCTCGGTTGTCTACTTTACGCACGATTTATATGCAATAATTGTATTAAATATTGCTAGTTTGTATTGTAAACGAGATAAACCGTAATTACTTGGAAATACACGAAATAGATAGATAGAATATCAAAGAATACGAAAAAAATGTTTTTTTTTTTACATTCATTTTTTTCTCTCATAATGACCAAAATTAAAATACCGAACATATTATCTATATTATTATTGGAAATTGTTCCATGTAGTACTACTTCCAATTATGCTAATATTATTAATAATAAAATAGCGGTCAAATAATTCTTAACTTTCCAGTAATCTTAAAACATTCGAGGCACGCTGAATGTAAATAAATACTATCAGTACGCAGTATTGTCGAAACGTTTTTTACGATGGCATTATTTTATATAAAACACACTAAGATTGACATAAAGTGCCAATCGCATGTGGCTCGTTTGCTAAGTCTAATGTTACTGCTCTATTGCAACTGACGGCATCAATTATGTTGTTGTCTATTTATATATCCGTTGACGTTGACAGGAAACTCGTTTGGCTCTGAATGTTAGGGTGGAGTTCAAAGCCGGAGAGTTATAACACTAGTAGATTGCTCTTGTGAATTCTTAATTGATACTACTGATTAAGTTTATGCTTAAATGTCGAGACGGCAACTGTGACAAGACCGTTCATAAATCAGTTGGAAACATTTAAGTTTTTCATTATATTTGTGTCACTGATGATGTTGACTGAAATATTGAAGAAGATCGTCATATATTCGTTGTCATGATAGGCTTTTGTCATGTATTAGGCAAAAAAAGTAGCCTTTGTCCATTCCTGGAGTTCAAGCTTGTTACATACCAAATTTCATTAAATTCGTTTCAGCGGTTCGGTCATGAAAGAATGACAAACAGACAAACAGAGTTACTTTCACATTTACAATATTAATATAGATTTAATATTAAAGATAGAGGGAGAGATTATTTATCTACAGACATGGTAATCATAGTTAACTAAATAAGGAATAAGGAAGGAATCGATTACTTAATTGTTTCTTTTTTTTGTAATAGCACCCAAATTACACAAACCAGTCGTATAACAGGTGAGCAAAGCGATAAATCTTAACGAGATCAGCGGCGCGTAACGACTGACCAGCCGAAAGATTGACACGTTGTGACAGTGGTCCAGTTTGTACGAAATCATTTCTTTTGACGCCACTTCGTTAAATACTACGCAATATTCTAAGCTAAAGTGTAACAACTTACGGTATATCTGCTTTATTTATTGGGACAGTCTCGTTTTATTAAATATTTTAAACGCGGCTACGAAAATATATGTATTGGCATGTCCTTTATTAATTATACCATCGTAAATGTTATGTATGTGTTTTATATGAACGAGACGTCGGTTTATTATGCATGTGCGCACCCAAAGGATTATATTTCATTTATCCCCGAGACAGTTATACATATATCCGACCATTTCTGGTCTTGATAGTCAATTTATTCGTGTCCAGTCCCATCCCGTCGGTAATTTGCATAAATTGATTGCTCTGTTCTGGTGTCTGATACGGCTCGCTAATGTCGGTACAGAGGTGCGCGGGCGCCGCTGCCTAGTCCGCAGTCGCGCGCCCCTCCGACCGACTGATACACGTTTTGCGTTAATACTTAATAACATCGCATGCTGCAACCCGATAATTTCTGTACGGATCGTGAATTTTTGAAACGTTAAATTCATTAGATCGGCCGCGCCCGTGTCACCGGGACCCGCATGTTTAATTGACGAGTTCACTCTACATAGCCGACGTATGGCTCACGTGAATAAAACTCGGTGATTACGCGTAATAGTACAGTGATTGATAAAACTATAGAATAAGTCAAGATGCGTCAGAGATATCAACTAAAGCAGCGACCGTACGTATTTGCTTACTTATCGTACTACTATCCTTTGTAAGCTCTATGTAATTATTTACCTATTTCAATACGGTTACAGTAATTTTTATGTCAATTTTAAATTGAACATTACCGAGAATACTTTCAATGAACAATAGAAAGAAAGTAATGTCCATTTATATTCAAAATGACCGAGTACAAACAATGGCATTCCTCAGGACGCAACGATGCAACGCATGATAATATCTAACACAGAACTCTTTTCTTTCTTTTCATATTGTTATGTTAAAAAATCTGTATTATCCTATAAGCAAAAATGACGTAATTTATTGTGTAGTCATTACATTGCTCGTTAACACAATATTAATAGTGACACAAAATTTGAAAAAGAATCGTTCTGTAACAAACAACTATATGGAAACGTTGAATATTAATTATTTCACGGAAAAAAAATACATTGAAAATTTACATATTTTCAACGGCGTTGAAAATTTAAGGACATCATGTAAATGTAAATATTTATAACATTGTTTATAAGTTCTTTGTTACAGCCAATAGACTGGCATGTTTAGAAATACTAAACATTGTTTTACGGAAAACTTCAAGTGCTGTGAAAACAGCATTGTATTTTTAAAATATACGTCTGCTTAAAGTTTCCATTTTTTTTGTTTCAGGTAAGTCCAGATGCTGTCATCTTATAAGATAAGATTATGAGGCTGTGTTGATAAGATATTATATGAATAAATGAAATTGGATTAAATAAACACTAGAATCAAAATGTAAAGATATTCGTCATTAAATCAAACACACATAAAATATTTCATGATTAATGCGACACTGATAGGTTTAGGGTAGTGCGATAAACTCCTTTGATTTCAAGGTCGACTTTCACATTTCCATAGGTTTCTGACGCACACTAACTTTTGTCATATATGTCGTACTTAGACCGGGAGATGATAATGATACGAACGCGAATGGACCATCATTTTCCTTTTTGCCTTTACCTAATTAGACCCCTAAAGAACCGCCATACTGGTACAAATGGCCAAATATTTTGTCATTATCACCTCCCGGTCTAACTGAATTGCACTAATCATAGTTTTAATTTTACCTGTGGTTGTAAGCAATACTAATTATAAATGGTTATTTTAACATTTATGATAGAAATATAGCTGAGGAATAAACGATAATTTTAAGTATTTACTGACGTGTAAAGTGACAAACCCTACTTTCCTTTTGAGGAAAAGTTTGGAAGCTAATTCGATTGCTTTTTTAACATGCAGTTTTCCTCAGGAAGTTTTCTATCAACCTAACAAAGTGAATTTCAGACACAGAGAGACTAAAGAAATAAATTAAGTAATCGAAAACTCAGTGGCGCTTGCCGACTTTGAATTCGGTATCATCAATAAGATTTACTTACACGGAGTCATTTCGATTCGATAGATCTGATACTTCAATAGATACCGATCTATGAGTATTTAATACTACTGACGTAACATATTTGGTAAGATGTGAATATGATTCAGGAATTTCTTTTCTTTCTAAAACAACGATATTAATTCCCACGTCAAATAATATATTATTTACTTTATGTGCGAATTTTTAAACTCATTTAATATAATAAAAATGCAATAAAGAATTCAAAACACAATTTTATTGGAATTTTTGCGATCAATTTCAATTTGATTATAATTATTAAAACTATAAAAAAACATCGTTGTTTTTTACAGTTTTATATGTGAAATTCAAATATGTTATTCGTATTAAAGTGACCTTAATTGGCATACGCGACGCTCAGATCTAGTCCGTCCAATCATCGCGTTGGCAGAAATTAATATCAAAAACATTTGATAAATTTTACCTTTATACAAATGTAGAGAATACAAAATGAATGTTTTGTCATCGATTCGTTGAAAAATAGGTTGAATATCTTTTTTTTTTTAAATTCACTGTAGACTTAATTTATCATTGTTTTAATAAAAGAAAAACCAATGTAGATAATTATTTAAACCGTTCTGAAACAAGTTAACTTAAAGCATAACAGCTGCACTTAAATATTGCGTACTGAAAGCATCGTAAAGCTGTTTAAACGATTAAATAAATCAGTTATTAGCATTAAATAAACTTTTGATTACAAGTTTTACTATAATTAAAAATATTATTAATGATCAAAGATGATTAACGGATAGAAAATCATCTTGAGGAAACCTGTGTCGGTGTTTTTTTAAGAGGAAAATATATTTTTGCTGATCGACAGGACATTCATGGGTTTGTATGAATGTTATAACAAATTAAAAAAAATTAAACAATCGATTATACATCAATTTAAATTGAGAAATCGATTTTTTACTTACTTTACTTACTTTTTTACTACTCGATTATCAGGAAAATTCAGTTTCGACCTATAACAAAGTTTCATCATAATCAGATGAACAGTCTAACATAGAGGAAAAACATTAATATATCTTTTTTTAGAAGATTAATTCCGTAGAATAATTATGCAGTACAATGTAAAATTTTTGCAATTCTGAATTTGTAACCACGTTTAATGTTACTTCACATAAATCTCTTAGATTTATTTAAGTATAGCTCACAATTTGCTAATAGATCGTAAACCTGTACTTGTATCCTAGATATATGTATAGCGGCTAAACATTTGCAAACCACTCACTCCGAGAATGCGGAATGGTCCAACTTGATACAAATTAAGAGGCAATACTAAAGGATGTTGTTACGTTGCTTTGAATCTATTTACTGCTCTTGTAAAACTATATACTGTCGGCAGAATACATATATCATGTTGTTTGTTTGTGTCTGTACGGAAACAGTCTTCGGTAAATAAAAAAATATTTTTCAAATTCAGAATTAATTTTGCGCCAAATTATTTACAACTGGCAACACTGTTGAAAGCAATTTTGTTGTGACTTATATGTCATTAGGTTTTAAAGAAATATTTATTTCTCTGTGTCACATGTCATTATGCACATTGGAAAAGGTCGTACCTAATCGTTTTCATTAGTTTTTGCAATAAAATATATATAATTACAAAAGGTCAAATATTTTATTCATGGTCATAATTTTGTCAATGAAAATTAGCTTTGACGAGATGAAAACATTATTATTTAAAAAAAAAAAGCAAGTAGCAGTTACAGTACTGTATTTTGTCAATGATCATTGACGTCCTTGCAACATATATAGATATGTAAATTACAAAAGTACCGACATGCCAAATATTATCTTATGCTGAATTCCTGAAGTGTTATAATGGTTTGCGTGTACTATTAACGCTGTATCAATTTAATTGCAAATTATTATGCCATATGAAAGTTATAAGCTATTTAATAGCTGGTATATTTAAATGTGTTTTTGAATAATATTTCGATTAGTTTACATAACACGTTACACAGATGAATAACTAGTGTGGACTACATATTATACATATGCTTCGCTTCGGTGTAAATTAAAATAAATGTAGGTATACATATTTTTAATTTATAAAGTTAAAATAAAAAATATAAATAATAATTAGGTGTGCATATATACGGACTCTTTTTATGTCTATATGCTTATGTTCGTCTTTCTTCTCTACATGGCTTGACAGTATTTTATAAGAGATCTACGATGCTTCTCTATTAATTATATTTCTAACACCTTACATTAAATTAAACTAATGTTTACTACTTTGGTACACATCTCTTTGGTGGTAGAGGTAAGTGCCATTTGGATAGATACTACTCACCAGTTTTCACCAGTCCCGATTTAAATAATGACCTCGTACTATAAGGGACGTCTTACATATGGCATCAGAGATATTATTATTAAATTCATTCATGCAATGGTTCCTTTCTTGTAGTTCAGTCTATACCCTATTTATTGGTATTTCTGACTCAACCCAAACAAACATACACACACAGACACACACATATAGATGGTAGATATGATATATATTAAATTTACACTAGTCATATTCTATGTACACTATAATATTGTACGTAACGTTTATGTAATTACAAAACGGCAAGTGTACTGTGTTATAGTGATCAGAAAACGCCATAGAAAGTAATATGTAATGGTTTAGAATTACATTGTCAGTGTTTCCTAAACGTTAACGATTTAATTAAGTCACGTTTTCTGCATGTGAACCGAAATGGGGTTTAGAAGTGCTCACACGAGTCGATTTTAGTCGATTTATAATCAATAAATTGAAGACAGAGTAGTCGAATCCATTAAGGTGAATGTATACACTTTAATTTTTATATTTCCAACAATTGTCGGTCAAGTTTATTCGAACCGTGTGAAGTCGCTTTTATATAAGACATGTGTTTATAGTATAATGTGATAATTAACATATTATTAAGTAATTTCTAAAAATAAATTCCTCATCATTACACAGTATAAAACAAAGTCGCTTACCGCTGTTTGTCCCTAGGTATGTCTTTAAAATTATGCAACGCATTTCGATGCGGTTTTTTTTAATAGATAGATTGACTCGAGAAGAAGATTTTTGTATATATATAATACATGAAGTATACAGTAAAGAAACACTTAATTTTAGAAGTTTCTTATGTGATGTCTTAACATATTTTGTGTTATATTTAGTATCAGTATTTTACACGTGCAAAGCCGGGGCGGGTCCCTAGTTGATTCATAAGTTGACAAAGTATCGCAAGGCTATATATACTACCTCTAGATACAGATAGATGTGTGAGAATTATATAAAGTTTTAAATCAAAACAAAGGTCATAATACTATTACATTTTTATGTATAAATATTCTTTACATCTAGCGAATATAAAACATATTTTAAAGAAGTGTTAATAAATTTTGATTGCTTCGCATTAACAAATTTCGAAACATGCATTCAGCGAACACGTCGACGAAATAATACGGATAATAGGCAACTCGACACCGTTCAAAGTCAGCTTCGTATCAAGTGCACAAGTGTTTGAAGGTGTCATTTGTTTAATTAATAAAATTCAATGGTATCTCTTTACATTCTTACTGTATAATTGAAATAACCGAACACATGAAAACTAGTGGCGTCAATAAAATATATTTACCATTTTTCGGTAAATATATTGTGTTCTTGATGGAGGATTTTAAACAACGGTAAGAATTTATTACGATATTCGTACATTATATTTTTGAATCGTCAGTACTACCGGTTCTAAATGTTAATTATACCGATAAATACAATAAACTCGGTAACATGTTGCTTTAATCCATTAATATATCTTTATATAAATAATAATATATGTATATTTGTCCTCTATACGTCCCTAAACCATTAGATATAGTTAAACTTTGTGTAGCTGTTCGAGAGAGTCCTGAGACAAAAAAAGTGTGTTTATCCTTTAAATGTGTGAAGATGGGACGGGTAGTTAATTAATAAAATCATATTACATTATAGACTTTAAATTATTTGTTTGTAGAGCCATTTTCTAGTATCATGTATAATATTATTTGAATTCTGTATATCGTTGCTTCATTCAATTATTGTACCATATATTATATTATTATTACAATAAGAAGGCTACTAAAACATTTCAGAGTAAAATAATTGAATTTTTGAACGGATGAATTCAATTGACAACGAAATATTTTAAAATACAGACGAATTGATAACCTCCTCCTCTTTGAAGTCGGTTGAAAATGGTCTGTTTGCAGTTTGTTTAGTACGAAATCTTTAAATAACGGTGTTTATAAAACTGTTTTTAATACATGAATACCGAACCTGTTTTGGTTTGTCAGTAAAGAGTTCGTATTTAGATATGATTTGACAATCCTAGAATACAAGCGAGTGCTATTCGAGCCGCATTCAAGGCAGTCCGGTGAAGGCAGGAAGAATGCAAACACTATGAAATTGTTATGTTAACGACCTTGTTTATTACCTTGTCTGTTTGAACGCCTATTGTCTCTGTAAGGTAAGATTTTCGTGAAGAAATTATCTTATTTTCTCTCTATAAATTCATTGATTAACTATTGATTTCGTCGAAGTGTCTAGAGCTGGTTAGAAATCTTTCTTTTTCTCATTAAATATTGTAATTCGCTTGCCTGTGAAAACTCGACAAATATGACATTTTTTAAATTCGAATGCGTATTAAGATACATTTAAATTTGAATATACAACTTTTATTTTAATTTGTATAAATCGTGTAATGATATGATTGTTTTACGATGAGATCGTTTTAGAAATAATTCATGAAGTTTATTGACTATAAAAATAATATAGGTTAAGTGTTTTCGGAATATCAATTTGTAACTATTTTATATTCGTACTAAACAGTTAGCAATTAATTTGAAAATCAAACACTTTTCAGTTATTCGAAACCACAGTTTTTGGTATTTTCTATTTTAAAATTTACGATTTTTTTTTATTTAAATTCGAAATAGACGAGAGATTTGTGTTCAGATATTACAAAACACATGAAATATATGTTATAAGGTGCGATGCGCTTTGCGTATTGGCCAATTTCTGGACATAAAGGTTATCTGTTACCGAGGTACAAATCACAATCGACCAATGATTTGTGGCCAGTACAATTTGTGCAATTTATGTATGTACTCGTACTGGTAATAAATAGGAGACGTTGCTGTGAATTGCTTTACAGTTTAAATGTATGAATGTTTAATAAACTTAGTTCACTTCGTAACGTCTAATAAATGTTAGTTCAAACTGTATTTCGAAATCTGAATAGGTTTAAATATTAAAAATACAACGTACATCAATTCGTAATCAATATATAACATATATTTATAAATTTATATGTTAGTTTCGATTACTCCACCAAACCTCATTATAACAGCGTAGTGGAATAAGCTCCAAAAACTTTACTTTTAGTGGAAGAAGCCTTAGCTGGGATATTTACAGGCTGTTACTTAAAGATTACTCAACAAAAACTTTATTTAAAGGACTAAAGATTAATTTAATTGATTATCTAATTATATTTTTTGTATGCAAAAAAATTTTTTTTTTTTTTAATATCGAAAGAAAAGTGATCACAACGTACAAGGTTCAGTTTGAATAAGTACGGTGACACGTGTCTAATCGTAGTATGAACTCTTAAACGCTTATAATAGCTGAGTCAACTGGTATACTGAAGTTTTGAAGTCTGTTTAATTCCTCCCTCGCACATACTTATGACCCTTATAATTATTCCCTAACAAGTATATTAAGTAACGTTAGCAATTAGCTAACGAGTTACCCTTGAGTATTCCGAGGAAGATTAAAAGAGCATTAAATGCATGTAACACTATAAACGTGTTCATATTATGTATTAAAAACTAATTACGGAATAGTTAATTAGCAGAACTATCAAATGTCTTTTTTAATTAAGCTGACGTATACATTATAATTCTTGCTTATTTGAAACCTAAGCTAGGCTGTTTGTTTTTATTAATTTGACATTTCACTCGAAAAACGATCCCGGTGAACAATATTACGAAAAATAACGTTTCATGATCGTGTTCGACGGTGAGTTTCGATATTTTTTTATTGATTAACTTTTATGTTAGATGTTCAACTAGATTTGAAGGCACGTAAATAGGTGGTGCATTGCTTTCTTAGATTAATATCAGCAGATTTAAATTTTATTTCTGTTCAAATTTATAGATTTATCTAAAGATGTTGATAGATTTCATTGATCACTGGGATAAGCTTGAAAGGTTGATTCGAAGTTCACCGCAGAATAAGAACTTGAAACGAAAGAATGACAGAATATGCGACATTTGGTATAATAATTATACACAGGATACAAGTATCAAAATGGTGTGTCACCGTCATTCCATTGTATACATTTTCAGAATGAGATTCGAAGCGAATTCTTAGAGAATCGCATTTGTGAAACTACATTAATAAAAATATTAATAATATTGGACGACCTCTGTGGTCGAGTGGTGTGTACACCAGTTTTCATGGGTACGCCACTCTGAGGTCCCAGGTTCGATTCCCGGCCGAGTCGATCTAGATTACCATTAGTTTTCTATGTTTTCTTGGGTCTGGGTGTTTGGGGTACCGTCGTTACTTCTGATTACCATAACACAAGTGCTTCAGTTACTTACATTGGGATCAGAGTAATGTATGTGATGTTGTCTCATATTCATTATTCATTTTCAAATATAATAACAAGATAAAGCTGATTCATATTAGAATGTAGGCTTTATTGGATAAATAAGAATTTATTCAAATTCCATAAGGGAAGTAAGAGATGACAGCTTAAATATGTACACAGTGAGTGTAATTCTCATTAAAGATGTTAATTATAATTTGCGTTTTTTTAGATGATAAACTAAATTATGCAAATTGCGGAGCTGTTCTTGAATAATCACGGCACGAAGTCGAGAATTTATTAACAGCTGGCGTCTTCGTCCGCTTCCGAAAGAATGAGGAAATATTTAGCGATTTTCATTAAACGTTACTTAAATTCGCATACCTTTATTGTTTTATATCGTTATCTTCGGATACGTCTCACGATTTAACCAGCAGATATGATGTTAAATATTTAACATTGACCGTTATACTTTTCCTACTATTTAGTAAGAAATATTTTATCTAAATGGTTTCAGGAAATTAACATTGAAACATTAAAATAATTAAGTGATATAGATAGACTATAGTCGCATTCTTTTCGAATTACGCTTATTTAAAAGTACAGTAATTAAATGTTATTTATTGGAATTTTATTTTAATCAAACATTTTAAAAATACATACGTGTCCTTTATTAAAATAAATAATTCTTATGAAACATTAATTTTTGCATATACAAACTTTTTTAAGACTGATTAATTATTCACAGGTGAAAAATGTTATAAATATTATAATGATAACTCATTACAAAAACACATGTTATACACTTATTAAAATAAAAAAATTGAAATTATAAAAAAACACCGTTACCAACATTACAAATACAGAATATTTTAATTAAATTCATCTTTCATTGATTGATTGCACTGAAAAATGTTTGTCATAATTAAAACTTTATTATTTACACACACATACACTCACTCACACACACACACACACAAACACAAATGTATATGTTAATAATTATTGAGGTTACAGTATTCGTTACAGTAATGATGTTAATTTATTGCCTAAGCTCAATTCCCGCTAGTAATTCCCTTAGCAGGCTTCTTAGTATTCATAAAAGCATCTCAACCGATTCCAGTTAAACCATTTTAATTGATATGTTATTGCGTTGATCGACAAGATCATCAAACGTTAGCTATATAGAAAGTGACTTCATTTGTCGGTCAAGTACATTGCAGCTCGAACTATCTGTTATAAGTTACAGACAAGTCGCTTTAGAAATTAATGTGATGAAACAAATTGGCACGTGTTCGATTTTTGGTCATATCCATTATAGTTAAAATAACCCAATTATAAATTCTAACACTTTAAAATAACTTCAGTTGGTTCATGGAAAGACACGGGCATAATCCCGAGAATGATTTAATTTATCTGTATCACGCTTTAACGTGAAATAAAATACCGTCATAAAACTCCATACTACATACATTCTTAGATGAAATTCTGCCAATCCGCAGTAGGCAGATTGAATTGCAAACCTTCCTGAGATACGACGCGGTCTTTGACAATTAAGGACACATTGAGAAGATGTTGCTTAATATATTTAAAATAAAAATTAATAAAGTCCCTTTAAAATATATTTTCATCGAATTAAAATGTATTCGACATTGATAAATTGTATAAGCTATAACTTAACGTAATTTCCTAAGGACGGAAGTCACGTTCGCTTGGCGCGTGAGGTTTTAAAGTTTATAAACATATTTATTCTTTCTTTTCGTGTTCCCAGGTTGTAGCGGTACCCATTCAGCCACGTTATAAAATTGACCATAATTGATTTTTTTAATCTGTTGATATATTACGAAGTTGTTTACGTGCTATAAAAAGGTAAAAACATATAGAAGAGACGGTACTCCTACTACTACGTACGTTGATCATAATATATATAATATTCGTATCTCTGTGGTATTTGTTAAATTAAGATCTATATAAAATGTAATAACACAATAACATTATAAGTTACATGCACAACTATAGCTTCTTATCTTAGTCAAAAATCATTTACATATGGCATTAATTAGTATCAGTAGGGCCAAGTGCTTAGAACCCGTGCATATTAGCTGGTCATTGCGGATTCAAGCCTCGGCAATTAATGAATTTATAAGTGCTTAGTTAGTGTTAATAATTTATCTCTGTAATATGAAGGAAAACTTTGTGAGGAAATATGCATTTGTAAAATTTCAATAAAATTTTTCGATATATGTATCCACCAATTCGCTTAGAAATTTGCTCTAAAACTTTTCGACGAAGAGAGTTACTGTTATTTTAGTTAAACTAAACAAATAAAATTAAATAAAATTCTAAAATAAAGTATTCTCTAACACGACGCTTCAAAGATGGAGATCTTTGAGGCGTCATGTTACAGAATTGAATTGAACATAAAGTCCATTCGAAACGTAGGTAAACTACTAATCAAAAACTCCGTAGCTACTCTTGTTCCCAAAAGAAATACGAAGTCAACAATTTGATAGCGTTATATCATTCCGATTTTCATGTCGCGTAAATAACAGATATCTTCACGTGTTCACATGTGTGTTACGTGGATATGAATAAACCATTTGAAAGCGTTCGCTGAGCGTTAAGCTTGGATCGTACTCCTGTTCCATTGACACACTTCCAAATTGACAATACTCCTACTTAAATCCGTGTGTAATCTACGTGTAGGATGGAACGCGTGTATTGAGTAAATTGCTAATTAATTTCAATTCATATTACGCAATACAACGAGATATGTCAGGAATGTATGTTTAATGTTGATTATTTATAAAATATTCACAATACTGTTGTTGTTTTCCATTAACCTATCACACGTGTTGGAAGTGATGTTATGATTAGCACTGGTATATGAATTAATTATTTTTGTATTGTTAATAATTGGTAGGTAGGTCATATATGATTGTTTTTTTCGGTTTTTTGTCATTGTTTAACACATTTACGCCAATAACATTATGAAGATATATTCTCAGAATCATGAAACTAAGGTTTTAACAATTGTTATTTTATCTTTTGATGTATATAGAAAAGGATTTTATACCATCTTGTTGGTGTGATAGAATATCATCTGAAAAAAATACAGGTTTTCTCTCGACGTTTTCCTTTACGCACAGGATGTTTTCCTTTAGCACCGAATATAATATGAGCTATAAGCACTTATCAAGGACAATGATTTAAGGAGTACTCGCACAGGTTTAAGTACGTTCTCTTTGTTTTAAATTCGCATGTTCTAACCATCGGGTCATTTAGATTATCCATGCTTATTGCTTGCAATTCTTTAGAAAGTCGCAATTGTCGAGACGCAGCCTAACATGCACAATCACTGCAACTTGTAAACTTAAAGGAAATTTACGACCTGTGGCCAAGAAGAAAGTAAATAAGTGATACTTACATCGGTCAGTGACACAATCTTTATTACCACGTTTGTATAAATAATGTAATTTGTGTAATAAATGCTTTCAGAAAACATGCTTTGCTCGTTTCAATGGAGTACTCTTTTCTAGCATGCTGTGTCGGTACTAAATTATTATAGGATTTTTTTTTTATGATATAGGTTAGCGGACGATCAAATAGATCATCTGATGGTGGTCAGCACTTACAGACGAATAAAATTATACCAATGTGTCATCAAACTTGGAACTATATGCCTGAGGCTACAGTGGTTCACTCACCGACCGAATTACCACAGTAATAAGTATTTCTGTTTGGCTTTAGAATAACTGATTAGAATGGTACTTGGTACCGGTACCAATTCTACTAGGTACTACCACAAGCCCTACTTCAGTATAGTAGTACTCATTTACTCGTAGTTTCGTTTGTCTATCTATTTTTACTTCTTCTTTTTTCTATCATTATCATACTAAACAAATTATATCATTAAACTGCGATAAAAATAGTGAAGTCAACAATTAAAGCTTTTAAATACTTTTTTTAGAACATCGAAAAAACAATTAATCTTAAAAGCCTTAAATAATATAAAATGTACCAAAACGGCCTTAAACCACATTCCCATCTGATATCACACGGTAAGGTAGAACCTGAAAAATAAAACAAATAAATTTAACACCTTAGGCTTGTACAAACAATTACCTTAAACTATAGACAAGGCCGATGTTATCGTTGTCATCACAAATAACGTTTATCAGCGCTTCTGATGGGAACAGTTTATTTAACACCGTCCTTGTGTTATCTTATCGTTGAAAAAATCGCGACAGATTTGATTGATTGCATAATTACATAAGTTATGAACCCAGTTTTCCATTGCACGTCAGCGGTCTCAGTCAAAGACACATAGATGTTGTCGATTTTGCAAAGATACGCTTCAATTTATAGAGCTGACGTACCAATGTTCGATTTATCACGTGACTTTAAATGACGAATTGAAAACGAATTGAATAATTTAGATAAAAGCGAAGGATAAAATCGTTCGATAATGTTTCTGAGATTACAACAAAATGATCTTTGTATTTAATAGGTAGTAAAAGTAATATAGATATATCTTATTTTATATTTATGATTGTACGATTTACTCATCAATTATACTACCAAATTCCAATATAATAAGTACACATATTGAATGTTGCATAAGGTTTACTGTTTTTATAGAGTATTACGTCAACTGCAACGTATATCAAGCATAATTATTACTTTTTATTAAATAGATATTCTTGCGACGTTGATACTCCACCAAACTAAGATGTTATGTCCGTTATGGCTCTAGTTACTGGCTCACACATCCTTCAAATCGGTAATAGTATACTCAGTATTGCTGTTTGTCGGAAAAAAAAATTAATACATATAATAAAACTATTTTATTTGATATTTAATCTTTCTTTACAAAGTCTTAAACAAGTTACCTTATTTAAATATTTAATTAAATATAATCCTAGTTCTTGTCATCAATTGAAACCGTGCCCTGATTTTTTATCTGAGTTGCTCATAACACTTGCTAGAGGAAATAATTTAAGAATGCGTGTCTAAATACATTGATTTCGTTTCAAGACAAATTGTTCTATGTATGTGCTATTAAAAGTAGTAATAGAAAGTTAACCTTATATTTAGTACCGTAAGATATAAAATCGTTCGAATGATAATCTCAAAAGCGACTTAGCAATTTCGTTTGTCGGTTGTAGGAATTTTCGACAAGTCGCTAATCAGTAAGTCCGTTACATTGTTTCGGAAGATTCTGAACGTGAAACTAAGAGATACAGAAAACTTTTCAATCTGCGGGTAAGAGTATAACGACACAACTGAGATGTAGCATCGACAAAATTCGTAAAACCGATCACATCCGAATTAAGTACGCTATCCCAAATTATCAATATTTATTTCTTATGTGAATATGATCTTTACACTTCCATATATTCGTCAATTTGACACGTCGATTTACATGCCCTTGCTTTTTCGGGTTGAAATGACGCGAGAATCTATAGCGACGAATAGCGTCGAATAGCGCGATAGGGAGCTATTTCTATTGGTTGTATAAATCGACAGAAATGGGTTTTATTCCTTCATAGTCGTTCTATATTTTGTAAGCAAAATATTTCCTATGTTGTATTGTTATTGCTTCTCTGATATTTGATTTAATTTGTTTGTGTGTGTGTTGACGTTAAACAGCGTTGAAATACACAACCTTGGACAGTATCACCTGTAGGTTGTCTTTAAGATATTTATCTTGGTAAAGTGTTTACCGCATTGTTACACTGGTTGCTCTCAAATTGATTGACACACAAATACGTCTTAAGTTATCGTTAAAAATAGATTGAATTCAAAAGATTAATATTATTTTTATTAATATACTATAAAGATAAAAAAATTAATACTTTTTTACAGTATGGAATACAACATCATACATACATCATGTAAAAGGCAAGTTAATGTTTCGTCAAGAGAATCGAAATTGCAATTCAACGTTGTAATGTTGCTAGCATTCCTTGCCGCTATAATAAATATATTTTTATTTACTCTGTATCTATTAATATCTATTTGTCTTGTACCATATTTATGTGAATAATTTAATAAAATATATTGTATTTAATAGCACATACCTTGTTAAAAATAACATAAACTAATAATATAGTCTAAAAATAAATAAAATAATAACTATTAATACAATAGTGTACTATATATAATATTATATGTTAAGAATATAAATGTCGGTAATAATTATATAATTTTAGTAGTTCAACCTTCTGAATTTCCAAAGTATTTTGAGGTCTTTGTTTTCCATTCGCCGTATTAGAAACGGAATATTTTATCCGGGCGCTCCTTTTTCCTTTCAGAGAAAAACTTCCCTGGAATGTTTGATTAATGTTTATTATGTTAAGGGACGACGTTGTGAAACGTTAACCTGATTCTTTCTCTCTTGACGAAAATTTTCGTGTTACAATATACGTTGGTGATAAAAAATAAGTTCTAAAAATTTAACTTGTGATGTTGCCAGCTAATAAAATACAGGCACATTAAAATACCATAAATAAAAAAACAAAAATGACAAAGAGAAATTATAATACTATAAAGAAAATTTGTGAAAAGAAATTGTGAATAAATATCGGGAGTCATGGTTACCTATGTATGAATAGGTAAAGACAAGAAAGTTCCTTCGTCACCTTTTGTTTGACAACCGAATTTCTTTTTTTTTGTATGGTAGACATCGACGAACGTGTAATGTTATTGTCAAAACGAAGGTCAGAATGTTCGAAATATAAAATTATATTCAATGATTGTGGTTTGAATAAAATCACTATAGGAAGTATGCTTGCCTGGTGGATTTCCTGAAAAATTGTACCCCAAAAGAGCAATTTTCAGACTTGTTGTCAGGAATAAAATTCTTTATTGAAATCAGATAATGTTAAGCGAATGTTTTACATAAGAATGTCTTATTCGTCTTGTATGGTAATTTACCGTTATGTGTAAGAATTTTTAACAATTGTTTTGTAACTCTTGAAATGACTTAACAATTGTAATAATGATTTGACTGTCGATTTAAAAGCTTAGTGAGGCGGAAGAAGTTTGCTTATGAAAAATTTCTTATATAATTCTTATAGTTTCGAAATCAGTTGAAAATAATAAAATAAAATAGACATTATAGATACACAGGTTAATTGTTAACTTAATGTAAATCGGTATTTTAAGCATTTTATTTTGTTGTCCATGTTCGAAATTCGTGAACAACCTACGTGATCTTCAGGGCTCTTTGACGGCTCTTATTTAATTCTACGTAAGTTTTTATATAAATAAATTTTCGCGTTGTTGAATTATAGTGCAGTGACTATACGGAGCAAAAGTTGCGTGCACCCATACGTTAACAGTTTGAGGGAAGAAATGCAGGCTCAACGGCTTAATACCATTTTCCTTTAAGATTTGTTATGTATATAAGTATCAAAACGAAAAAATCGTTCTCTATTTTTTTTCGTTATTCTCTATTTATTTACTTTTTTTCATTAACTAACCCGCATTGAAGCAGCATAGTATATGCTACAAATTATCTCTTCAAAGGGAGAGGAAGCCTTCGACCAACATTTAAGGAAATTTACAGGCTCTATTTTACGGCATTTCGTTTCTTATAAAATGTATGTACTATGTAATTACATGTATAGATTCGTTTTACACTTACGATTGGTATGCTTATAATTAAAGTTCACGCAGAATATATTGCAAAACCAATGAATTAGGAACGCTAGTGATAATTTCGCCATTCCGAAAACGGGTTCAATCGAGCTTGAATAATTAATGTATAGAGATTAATTAATTTATGTTAACTGTCGTTTCATTATCTTTTAGTTTCCAATTAGGTTAATATAATATTATTTGGTACATGACTGTGATTTGATTTAAACATAAATACCGTGGAGAAATTATACAAAATTTCCCTGTTCAATAAGAGTGAAATTTTGGCTAATTTTTAAACTTTAACGAACTCCGTTATATTTTTCAACTCTTTGATTAATTACTTCAATAGCTATTAAAAAAAATACAATAACAACAACAATACAACAACTAAAACTTAAATATAATATTTATGATAATGATTAAAAAATAATAATAATATGTTGGTGGAACATACTATAAAATAGAATACATTTCGTGACTACGATATAATAACATACATTTATGAAGTAATCCATTATTTTCTAAAGTTCGACATAAAATCAGGGACAATTCTACTAACAATGAAAGGGTAGAGCGTATTTTTTAAACCGGCTTAATAACTTTTAATTTACCAAATTTTCAGTTGTATATTATTAGCAACTAGCGATCCGCCCCGACTTCGCACGGGTGCAATACTGATACTAAATATACTACAGAATTTATTTATTTATGACAAATGCATGCCAACATTACAAACTTTTAAAATTATCAGTATTTCGTTACTATATAGTCCATGTATTATATACAAAAACCTTCCTCTCAAATTACCCCAACTAACATAATATACTCTATCTATTTATTAATAAAAATCGCATCAAAATCTGTTGAGTTGTTTTAAAGTTTTAAGCATACTTAGATATAGGGATAAAGTAAGCGATTTTGTTTTATAGTATGTAGTGATTATAAGGGCTTGAACTAATTGGTATTGGTTGTATCTCTAAAGCATAGCTAACAAGGAAACAGAACACAGTTCAATTCACGCATAAAATGTTGCATGAATAACATTACATAGAGGTGACTTTGACCGTAAGCCATCGAAGTCCATTGATAAACAATGTCCCGTTACGAAGTAGTGGGTCTCACGTGTCTTAGTACCTTCTAACCTTTAAAGCAACATGCGTAAAGGCCGTAATGCAATGTAAATTAACATAGTTTATGTATGTACGTACGCGGTCCACTTTTACCATTTATTCGGCACATCTGACTTGGCATCAGTCAACGGACGCGATGGTAACGCGGTCATGACATTTCAATATTCTTACCATGAATAATTTTTATTGCAACCCCGTATTGAAGTTATTTATTAATATTCAATAAAATAAAATAGTTATTACTTATTCTTTTTTTGAAATGAGAAAGTACAGTTTAGTTCAAAAATGTTAGGTACAACTGATTACGTGCTGAAATCGAGGATGGCGAATGATATCGTAAGGATTATTTTGCGGTGGACAAAATTCTCCAACCTGTGTATTCTCTAAATCTCACAGAGCAATCTTGAAAATGTCTTGCCCAGCACAGGCAAACCAGACAAAAGGGGTTGTTATATAACAACCTAATCGAAAGAGAAAAAGATTGTATCTTAAATACGATTGACAATTGAGATACATTAATTTTTCATTGCGAAATTTATCTTCAATTATGTCAATACTGATTGAATAATAGTCACTATAGTAAATTTTAATTAAAAATATTACCAAACTAAACCAAATGTACCTTATAAGGTATTGGAATGACTGGACAGTTAGTTGTTTATTAACTGAAATTACGATCGCCACAAATAGGCAATTAATTTCTCACGTTAAAATGATTTCCCGCAACAATACAAACTCAGAATTAATTGGGATCGGAAATAAATTGGACCTGTCAACTGATAAATGATAATTGAAATGCAGGCTGTAACAAAATTAAAAAAAAAAAAGAAAATAATGGTGTGGTTTGCTTTGATTTATAATATTATAGGTACGTACTTAATATTATAGATTGTTGATCGATATATTTTGGAATAGATATATAAAAATATTAAATGAACTTTCCTTGGTAAATTGTCAATAGATAATCCATTAAAAAGATTTCGTGCATTCGCCTAGGCTCGACAGATGTGTGTGTGTCCGTGTGTGTGAGTGTGTGGGCAATAATTGATAAAGCATCTTCAATTTAGTCGTGCTCCATCTATTGTACGTTGATGTACTATATTAGAAAGTGTAAATGATATTTGTACAAAGTCTTAACTCAATCAAACGATCATTTATTTTTATATACATGTCTTGTCCAAGCTTATATTCTTTATTATAAGAGGTATGTTTGCAAGAATTAGTAACAAAATTTAAATTAGAATTCAAATTGACAGCTAATATTTTTTATACCGAAATTATATTCACTACAGATTACGTCGACATACATGTTCATATTTGTTTTGATTGTAACACAAAAGAATTTGACCATGAATCTGTTAATTCATCTATCCTTCCATTGACCTCGCGACCTTTGCACAATTCATAGCTAATCGCCGAAGCGGATCCCACGGCAATTGGTACGGCGATTTAAAAAAAAAATGGAAATATTAATTGACGGCAGGGAGGGTAATATTGGCTGGAAGAACTTTAGCAGGCGAGTTTTGCTCACTCGTATTGGGAAAAAAAGTTCAATCTCGATACCGTATGATATACAGCTAGTGATGTGAATAGGCATCGATTTTAACCATTATCGAGAATTATATATGTACGTATAAATTTGCCTGTAACAATCTTGTTTGTATTAGTTTGTAAGGCTGCAAAGCGTGAAATCAAATCTAAAATCGAGACAAATCAGCGTTAGTCTTTCCGTCAAAAGAAGGATTCTCTGTATGAGCCTGAAGTTTGTAAGCCGGTTGTAAGTATCACTCCGGTGCATTGGAAGCATGTAAAGCCGGTCAAGCTGTCCTATCGGATACTTTGAATGAGTAGATGCACCTGTGTTTGCACATACACTCAAACATTATAATACATACATATAACCGGCAATTCTCGACCGGGTTATTCTTTGAACGGCCGCTGTGACCGCGATCGCTCAGATGGACATCATCATCATCATCACTATTTTAACTGTTAGGTGAAATGCAAGATGAAAAAAGCAAAAAAAAAAACTATTTTGAAATAAGTTTTTAACCGTTATTGTGTAGTGAAGCTATCATTGACCGATATTCGGGATTATATCGACAATGAAAAAACATTTGTATTGATTAAAAAATATACAACCATTATTTACATTGAAATTGTATATACATGCATAGTAAATTTATGTATGTATGTAACCTGAATAAAACTATAAGTAATAACGAATTGTTATTATAAACTTTTGATTTATGAATTGAAAATTTTGTGAACAGTATTTTTTATAAAAAAAATGTATTCTGGAATTTGCAATTTATGTTGTACTTCGGGTACTGTAGCGACGAATATTAAATCGTCTGACTAGCGCCGACCCATTTAATTTAACGTACGTATGCTTACATCAGCGAATCCGTGAATTATTATATTGTATTTCGACTGAAATAAAAATTTCCTTTATTGAATATTTTTTATTATCCTCTTTAATAGAAAAAAATATCGCGCCATTTTTCAAATAATTTTAACTTCGCGCATTTATTTTGATCTTACGTAAAAAATCAAAACTCCTTCCCACCCTTGTAAGAAGATATGGTCGATCCCCCTCTAATTCGTTTTACGTAATAAATGAACGGTCCCATAGTTGGGAATGAAAAACTATCTAGCTGTGACTTCCTAAAGGTGGAAAAACAAAAACTTGTTTTGTCAGATAAAAATTGCATCATTGTATAAAATACAGAGCAAAGAGTATTAACACCTCATAATTGAACCGAAGAGTTCTCATCTGACGGTTCTGAGTTTATATATAGTCCTAGTGATAGAATTACACTGTAAACTATAAATTTAGTTTCCAGATTATAGTTTCTATCAGAACCGAGAAATAAATTACAAACACAAATATAGTCTGAAGATACTAACTGTTGTGTATTTGTCTTTAACCCGAGATCTACGGTTATAACTAAAACTTCGGATATACTACACACTCCGCCTGCTGTGCTCGGCTTAATTGCTGGAGAACTGTTTGACTTTTAAGAATTACTTGCAATTACCTAATCATTATATGTCCTTATAAGATTTTTTAGAATTTAATGTATAGGTCAATCATCACTACAAAATATAAAACAAAGTCACTTTCTATGTATGCTTAAATCTTTAAAACTACGCAACCGATTTTGATGCGTTTTTTTAATAGATAGAGTGATTAAAGAGGAAGGTTTTTGTATGTAATACATGGAAAATATGGTATAGAAACGCTAACAATATAATATTAGAAGTTTCTAATGTGATTTCGTAAATAAACAAATTCTGCAGTATATTTAGTATCAGTATTGCACCCGTGCAAAGCCGGGTCTGAATTTATTAATATCATAGGTTTTGTAGTGTATTCCATTACTGGTTTCGGAAAAGGATTATTACACTGCAAGCGTGGGAGGGGTCTTTGTCGCATTGGCAGCTCATTTAATTTAACGCTACCACGAGCTCTATTAACGGATGCACGACATACCGCTAGGGCACTTTGTAGGGTAATTCGGTTAATTAATTTGCTGCATTATGAGAATTGAGTGTGAATAATTATAGATTCTAATGTTATGTTCAGTGTTCATAGTTTAAAACGTATCCTTTTTTGAGGTTTACGCCTTCAAATAAACAATAGACATACGATCTTTATTGTATTATCATAACGAAATAAAATAATACTAGGATTGTAACTAGTTACCGACCATAATGCCCTTCACATGTATGTGCAGACAAGGGAGGGGTAGTGTCAGAAAGGTGTTAGTAACTCCAAACAACATGTATCCAAAATGACTTGATCGATGCTAATAACTGTATATATATATATATATACAGTTATTAGCGTAACAAACAAATAAATGTTAGAAATACTTCTTTATGCTAATACATTTATATTACAATTACATATTTAATAAACTCATATTTTCTTAGTGTATCCGTTTTCGTAAAAGTGTAATCGATTTTAGAACGTCATTGGTATGGCTGTATAAAATAATACATGATGTTTTCCCGCGCAAACGGATTATTAAAAAAACAAGAGAGAGTCGCGCATGGAACAACATTTAAAAATTATTGCAAAAAAATTCGATTTGTTAACTTCAGGGCAATAACAGTTTATAAAAATAAAATCGACAATAATAATAATACTATACATTCTACTAGCATATTTATTATAAATAAAACAAACTCTGTCACGAATTTATTATATTAGGATAAAATATGCAATGAGTCGTTTGATTTTACGTAACACAGGATAATTCTTTTGGTATTATGTTCTTTGTCATCGTTTTTGCAATCAGCGACGACTCGTTAAATCCAATTGCAAGGGTCAAAAGATCAATGAAGCTTATTATTGGGCTTATAGGGGCTGAGCTATCGGTGTCATTATATAACTGTCGCTTCGACTATACACGTAAATATTGGATGGTGTGATTTTTCATTGATGCTGGTTGGTTAATAAAAAAACTTTTATTATTACAATTAATAATACAGATAATATATGTTTATTTTGTCATTACTTTTGTGACAGATTAAATAAAAAATACGTTCTATATTTAAAAAGAGTATCCGAACGTGGTATGATTGACTTTAAATCGTATTTTTTTTATTGCTTTTTCAATTGTAAATGGCGTAAATTATAATATAGTTGTTTTATAATCGAAACAATTGAAAAGTGTGTTAAGGTAATATGATGTGGAATATTCCAAGTTATACTTTAGCTATATCCAAATGTAATCTCTTGTGACGCGTTCGAGTAGAAAAATAAACTTTCGTATATGTATATTACTGCTTTTATTTAGGGAATTCCTTGATGATCTGTGTAATGTTTCTGATGGTTATAAACAACGTGTCCCACAAATTGAATATTGTATGTGTACACCTTAATACGTGACGAGAATGAGCGAGCATAGTGTATGTGACAAAATTCTACAATAGATATGTAGACTGCTTACAAAATAGGTAAATAATATTTAATGCAATGAGTTTATTTTACTGTTGCGTTTAATGCATATATAGGTTGTATTTTTTATTTCGGAAAGGTAATCTATTTAATGTGTTATCTGTGGTTATTGTGTGATTCATACTTCAAAGGGCAATTATGAACGGGATCTTAGTTGTCTCGTAACATCCTGTGAATCTTTGTGTCTGTAATTACTGACCCTCAAACCGAAAGATAGTTTTACAAAGTTTTGTTATTTGATGCTTGAATGAGACATAGGTATATAATATACCCGCATACTTTATTTCGTAAGCTCTCACAGTTTCGAATAGTCACAAGAGAAGATACAAAGCATTGTTTCGGACTATAGATTATATCGAAAAAAATCTACGAGATAAAAAATTTAAAATGACATTACGACCGTTATTTTATTTATCTTTGGATTATAAGAACTGTCAATCCACAACGCACGGTACACAATTAAAATACCTTATTAATTCTGTACCGTACCCAGCCTCTTGGATTCTTTATTTTTCATATAAAATTACAAACAAGTGATTTTATACTGTACTAGCAAAAACCGGCCGCTTTCCTGCTGGTTGATCGGTTAAAAGCCAGCTTGCGACTAGTTCCAACGATGCTAGTTAAAAACCATCTCTATAAATATACACACGATTCGAATTTTAAATAAATCGGTCAAACGATCACCTAGTCCATCAATTTTTGTATAAAAAAATTACGTACACATAATATGCTTTTTTTTTTCATCAATCACGTGACAATTTCTGAACGCATCGTTATGAGACTATGATCAATCGACGTGGTCTCGTCCGTAGATGGTAATGAGCTGTTTATATCATGAACTAGTTCTCGCCTGCGGCTTCGCTCGTGTTTCAGGGCGTTGGTTGTTGTATGTCCAATATTCAACCAAAATTTCGTCCAATTCGGTTCAGTGGTTTGACAGTGAAAGAGCGACAGATAGACAAACAACAACAGCCTGTAAATTCCCACTGCTGGGCTAAAGACCTCCTCTCCCTTTGAAGAGAAGGTTTGGAACATATTCCACCACGCTGTTCCAATGCGGATGGGTGGAATACACATGTGGCAGAAGTTATTTGAAATTAGATACATACAAGTTTTCTTACGATGTTTTTCTTCACCGCCGAGCTCGAGATGAATTATTAACACAGATTAAGCAGATGAATTTACAATGATGCCTGCCTGGGTTTGAACCCGCAATCATCGCTTCAAATGCGCGTTCTGATCGCTGGGCCATCTCGGCTCAGCATATAATATCTCCTTATGAGCTATTTACGCGTAATCTTAATTTAACCGATTATTTCCAATAAAATATCACCATTTTATTTCTTTAATGTTCAGGTAAATATGAAATGTTTTTTTTAAAGCGTAAAATCATACGGCTCGAAATTTCACATGAAAAGCTATGTCGGATGAATTGATAGGCTCCGTTTGAAATTTAAATTTATTGAATTTTAATCAGAACGAACAGTGGATACAGCACTGGTTGGTATAAAATTGTTATGGAGAAATACGGCTACACATAGTTTACTATTAACTAATAATAAAAATCAACAATAAGTTACATAAAAAGATTTACTTAAACAAAAAAGTAAATACAACAAATAATATTTAAGTACCCTTATTTATAAAACAGCATTAAATCTATGGAATTTGAATGTTTACATCTGATGTTAAGATGACAACGAAATCAATACTAAATCTTGTAGTAAATAATTTTTATACTTGATATGTACAAGGAAAATGTGTATATAATATTCAAGTAAATAGCTGTCGTCGGCAGTTGCAAGGGACTTGTTATACTTTCTAGCTTCAAAAGGAACGTGCCGTCTCACTGCGACGGCTTTCATGTACAAATTTCAGACGCAAACAAGATGTTTATCTCAACCTGATTAGATACGTAGTCGTACCTAACTGGTTTTACGTTCATTGATTAAAGTTACATTTGTTTTATTATTCGTACAACCAACGGTTTATTTATTAATATATAAATGTAACTAAAATCATTAATAGATAGTAGGAAATCCTCTGTCATTTATTATTTATTTGTTTTTTTTTCCTAACCGGTTATATACATATTTGTCACAATCTATGTAATAGTTCAATGGTATGTAGTTATTGTAAAGAGTTCGTATTAAATATCGATTAAAATATGAAAAACTGTCGTAGTGAAATGACCTTATGGAATTTATGAGAGTATAGACAAAAATTTACATTATATAATTTTATAGTTAAAACATTGCATGACACATGTATATTGTGATATATTAAAAGTGGTTTCAAAAACTGTGTTCAATACTCATGCAGAGATATGCGGGCCTTATTTGGGGACATAACGATTTTATTATATTAAAGTAAATGTCTGTACTATATTAATGTTCTAATTAAATAGCGAATGCGTGAAAATCATATCGTCTACTAAATTTAGCCAAACATAAAAATAATATTTTATCGTTTGCTTAGACAACAATACGAATTTTATACAAGGCAAAGTTTATTGTTAGAGTAATCGTAGTTTTACAATTGTATATAAAAATATATTATTTCGCTGAAACCTACTTTTGTCTGCTTTTATATTTTCATCACAACGTACTGAAAATGGGTCGCATTTAGAAAAAAAAACAGCCAGATAAAACTTTTGTTTAGTACTCCTTTATTGTCGCTTCTCAAACTTGTGTCATGAAAAGACATGAAAAGACGCTCCGAGTTGGGGAAGTGAGTAAAATAGAATTAAACGATGCCGTTGTTTTCTTTTAATAATATCGTATAGAATGGATTGGGAGACTGATTGCTTGCGGAATATATATCTTAATAACGTTTTGAAGACCTTGAAGTATCCGTAAAAAAACAATCGCTTGGCATTTACAAGTTATGTACTAGAATACTGGTCACATTGACATATACGTTGACGTTTTATATTTCTTATTTCTATTTATAGTAAAGAAGCAAGGTGGATCTTATAGTATTCTAAGGTGACATAAATGCGACCATATTTCGTACCGATGATTGCAATTTAAATTAATACTTTAAATAAGATGAAAAACCCACGCTATGCGCAGGGTATAATTAGTGCAAGTAACATTTAAAATGCATATTTAATGCGTTGAATACATTTTTATTGAGACAGCCAATCGTTTGACCTTTTAGTCGACTTAAAAAGTATTTAATATGGATACATAAAGTGATTTTTTATCTGTGATTTTAAAATTCCTAGGCTACAATAGGCTCTCAAAACTTTTAACTTTATTTTAAGTTTTGCCGAGATGGCCCAGTGGTAAGAACGCGTGCATCTTAGTCGATGATTGCGGGTTTAAACCACTGAATATGTATGTGCTTAATCTGTGTTTATAATTCAAACCATCTTCTCAGAAGGAGATGAGGCCATAGCCTAGCAGTGGGAAATTGTTGTTTCAGTTTCTTGCTTTAGCATCAGCAATACTTAAAGGAAAATATTGTTCATTGTATTGGTCAGATAGTTCGTTCGTTTTAGTTAATTGTGTGACTATTTTGAAATTAAACATAATTGCAGTGACAGTTGGATAATTAATAACAATGGCTGTTGGCGATGAGCCATGTATAATACAAAGTAAATCCCAGAATGCTGGAGATTAAACTCGTCGCTACATTTACTTTGCTTATTGTGACAGGAGTTTTCTTGCTTTTTTTTAAATTTCTTTAAAATGTCTTGTATGTACGTTTTATTTACTTTTAATTTTTTAGTTCGCTACCTACACAGGATCTTATTTGTTGTTTTTTTTTCTTGCTTTAATCCAACAGTCCTAAGTTAGAATTAACCTTACAATAATAAATAGAAAATATAAACAAAACAAATAATTTTATAGAACCCGATAAATTATTATTTTTAATCTGTTGTTATAACATTATAACAACAGATTAAAATTAATAAAATTATGAAAAAATTAAAACCTTATTATATCTGCACAGATTTTAATACGCAATATTATCTATTAACTTTAAACGTCACTTGATGCAAATTGGTCTTTATGTATTAATTTATTAAACTGTTCGTCGTATCACAACGAGTTCCCGAGGGCACTTAAGATCCATTGTAGTTAAGTGCTTGAGGTAAACGGCTTCTGAGGTACGTTGCCTATCTATTTCGTGTTGCTTTCTATTATAATGTTAAGTTAAAGATTAAATTATCAATTGTTCCGAGTTAAATCTTTTCTCTCACTCACACATCAGTCGATCGTTTTTAGGGTTCCGTACCCAAAGGGTAAAACGGGTACTTATTAGTAAGACTCCGCTATCCGACCGTCTGTCGGTCTGTCCATCGGTCATTTTTAAAGACGTATTTCTGTTGCCGCTATAACAAAAAAAAAACCATTTTGGCCGATTTTCCTCTTTGTCTTGCTTGTATCTGCCAATTATCTTATTTTTGTCTTCTTGATTTAAATATGAATAATATTCACACTTAAAATCATCTTCTAATATAATATATAGTTTTAAAACAAAGCAAAACTATTTTTATTTTTATCTTGATAATTGCTGTATAACGTTTTGAATGCTGTATTTTCGTTTATTACCTTTATTCGATTTTTGAAATGAATAAGTACTAACAATATTATTTGTCTTGCTGACCGAACTTCGCTTACGACGGATAATCTCAAAATCTAAAATCTCTTAATATATTATAGAAAAGAGCGATATTATAGTCCACAAGTGTAATCGTATACATAAATGCACCCTTTATGCATTTTCATAATCCGTTAAAACAGAAATCTTTCACGACTAAAGAGAGATCAAAAACTTTACGTACTTTTTGAGGCACTGGAGTATAACTCAAACTTTCTAACTCCGGTCTCATTATGAGAAACACTCAGAAAAAAAAACAATAACCCGACCCGACCCGGGACTAAGACGGGGCTTCGACCTCTGCCTTATAAGGAAATTATATCTCAATGTGTATGACAGTACCTAGGCTGTAATGGATTAAAAAAAATAGATACGATGTATCATAAACATCTGTTCCAGGTTTTTATTGAAAGAGCAATTAAGTAGTAAACGTCAAGAAAGAACAAAGTTTTGCGTGTATAATAGTTTATTTATAAAATTAACTAGCTACCACGACTTAACACTACAATAATAACATTTTTAATTCAGACCTATATTGTCCTAAAATAACAAAACTTTTCTTTTACATTAATTAGTTTAAAACAGACTAATTATAGATTTAAAAATAAAACTGAACTCTATGCTATAATCTTGTATGCAAATGCCATATAAATATTGAAATTCTTTCCGGAAAAAATGAGATTAAATAATATATGATTAACTTAGAATAAGAACGTAATTTATATACAACTTGTAATTAACTTGTAATAATAATTACGAAGTCTTTGATACATATTTTTCTATTTCTCATACTTAATGCTTATGAGAGATTGCATATAAGTCCTATTATAGTCGTTCATTAATTCTAGAATATACTAAACATGTTTTTATTGTTTTAAGACAAAGGTATCACATTATTCAACCTTAGCACGCCAAAAAATGTTTTTTATTAACTGTTTAATATGATAAAAATGTGTGTGACGCTTGATTTGAAGTTTTAGGTATGATAATGTTCCCATAATTGTATTTCATGCATATAAACTCTTCGAATATCAAATTGTTAGCCATAAGTTTCAAGCTATGGTAGCCTTATGAAATTTCAGAGAGGAATTTGAATTGACTTTCAAATACCTACCTAAATGATAAGAAGGTTTAAGTTTATTGACCTCTCGATATTATTAATAAATTTTATACCAAGCAACATGTTACTAAGGTATTATTTGTTTTATATTAATTTTCTTAAATTATTTTATCTTATTAAGCCCTTCATTTCATTATTATTTGCCAGAATTGTATAATTGTTGAAACACTGCCATAGCGAGTAATACATGAAAATAGACCTTTAAACAAGCTCTTTAGAGTTTGATTACTGAGCCAGCCATCCTCTGTAGGGTTCTTGTTCATTTTGTGTGGTCATTACAGCGGGCAGTCGGGATCTCCCGTCTCTCAGAGGCAAAGTTCTAAGAAGTTTTGGAATGAATGTGGTTAATTTAACGGTTCTTCTTAAGATTATTATGCAATCTTACGAACGCCTTTTGACGGTTTCGGTCTCGTGTTTGTGAAAGCATTCGACTTAAAACTTTTGAAGAGTCATACTTCATGTTATGGACTTTGATAATGAAAAAGACAAGGTATTTGACACGATTAGAGTCTAATTGAATTATTTGAAGTAAATGCGTCTTATTTACTATTCATAATTGATTGATCATAGTATAATCAATACGTTAGTAGTTGTAATTAATTGGTTATTGCTATCATTATTGACGTTAATTTATTAATTAATATTTGGACTCAGCAATAGTGAAGCATGTCCCATGTAGGCCAGGAGTACCATGGCCCGGGAGGTCGTTGACCGATCCCCCCTCCCTTCGCTCCTCAAGACCCTACGCCACATTTCTCCTCTCTTCAATGCAACCGTTTAAGTAGAACAGCTAGATGATACAACTCGTTTCGCCGCTTTTTTTTATGCACGAGAAAATCTCACTAAGATTTGAAAGCTGGCGTTTCCTTCGCATACAATTGCGTATAAACTGTTAAAACGCAATTCATCAAAATTATATGTACGACAGTGTGAAATAGACAGCGAAAGTAACTAGATATTGTGTATCTCTCAGATTGGATAAGTGTTGCAATTTTGATATTATTTTTACAAAATTGCACGACGAATTATATTTAAATTGTAGACATACGTGTTTCTATCGTAGGAACATTCTCAGAGAGACTATCTAGATTATCTATCTTAGAAAACCAATAAAGCGTATTATTATTTAATTTGTCAATGGCATTACATCAATTGGATCTGCTTATACATATATAGTTTACTATTTGAACGTTTATGGATATGTTAATATTTATATTTGATTTCTGTTTCCATTTGTCTGCATTTTAATTTTGCGTTTTTTTAGTATTTCATCTGTCAGATGATTAAATTTGTTAGTATAGGTTCTGGTTTCGCACATAATTTTAATAAGAGTTTCGGTGCGATTTTTATCTTTAATTTTTTCTATGTATTCCAATTGATGCGCTGAGTAAGTAATGGGTTTACTTTGTTTACATACGGTACGGTACGGTACATCTTTGGTTCATATTTGATTTACCAATAACTTTAACATCTAAGATGTTATTTCCGATATCTTGCTATAAAAGTATGAACGTATCCCAATGTTTGATTTTTGTGTCCATAAACAATTTACACAACAATCACGTTGACAAATATTGTAAATAAAATAGGTAATTTTCAGTTGCGTTGTCCTAACACACAACTTTCACAAACAACCTATCACGACTTCGATCACCTTGCTAGGCCGTGTCAAATGGACAGTTATTTATCCATGGTCATGGCGTTGCAATTCCGTAATACGATTATAAACAAAACATGAGAGATTGACAATTGTTGCTAACGTTTTACTTGGTGTAAAACGTTAGCAACAATTGTCAATTGGGTTTTGTGCAAGCCCGTCTGGGTAGGTATCACCCACTCATCAGTTTTTCTACCGCCAAATAACAGTACTCAGTATTGTTTTATTTCCGGTGTGAAGGGTAGTAAGCCAGTGTAACTACAGGCACAAGGGACGTAACATCTTAGTTCCCAAGGTTGGTGGCACATTGACGATGTAAGGAATTGTTAATATTTCTTACAGCGTCATTGTCGATGGGTGATGGTGACCACACACCATCAGGTGGCCCATATGCTCGTCCGCCAACCTATACCATAAAAAAAACCTGAACGATGATGTTGGAATTTGGTTTCGAATGTAGAACTACAGATAATATATCAAAAGAATTTGTGGTGAACACTTGGTGTTAGGACTTGGTAAGCTCGTCTGATACCACCCACTTGTCAGTCATTCAAATACCGAACAATACTTAGTATTGATGTGTTTGTTTGATGGGTGAGTGAGCCAGGCACAATGGACAGAACATCTTAGCGCCCAACGTTGGTGGTGCATTGGAGATAAATTGGTTAATATTTCTGACATCGCCAATATCTATTGGCAGTGTCTTCCATTTGCATCAAACGCGGATACAATTTATAGTAAGAATAAATGTACCTATTTAGCAAAACAGTTACAGTGTTATTAAAGTATTATTTGTGCTGGTAATCATTAATATATAATCGATTGGCTAATCATGGACCGACTAAGCATTAATAGGAAAGCTTATATAATTTATAAAGTTACTTGTCATTAAACAGTGTATACTTATGCTGTAAAACTTTCACCAGCAACGGGAAGATTATGACCACATATTATTTTAATGTTTCCTTTCATTTCGATTATGATAAAGAGATATTAAATTTAATAACAATATTAAATTAGTCGATAACTATTTTTATACATTATAATTATCATATATTGATTTAGCTAAGCTTGATGTACTTTATACCACTGCAAGAAACTTGGTAGATCACTCAAAGTAAAGTGTATTGGAACACTTTTGCTGATGCATTAATTCCATGTCACCATATAAGTGGTATATGCCACCACGTGTTTAAAGGATGTACTTAATAAAAATAAATTAGTTTTCAAAATAGCTATGGTTTAAAATAGTTTAATATTACTAGTGTGGAAATGATGTCTTGTCTGTGTATATGTACTGTAGCGCCATCTAGTAGCAAGTAGCATCAATGTGTATTGTATATAACCTCCTTTAAAGGAATACAGATATGGTCCACTTTCATTATTATTGATTCAACTATTTCGATGTGTATTCATCTCAACAGTAGATCCAATTGATATAATATATTATTAAGTCACTCTAATAATACTTAAGGAACTCATATATATAAATCAGTCTATACTAATATTATAAATGAGAAAGTAGCTCTATCTATTACTTTTTACGCTTAAACCACTATATTGTATATTCTGGAGATAGTTCAAGTCATGAGGAAAGACATATGCTCATATGTTTAATTTATTAGGTTTGTGCAAGCCCGCCTGGCTAGGTACCACCCATCAGCAGATATTCTACCGCTAAACAACAGTACGCAGTATTGTTGTGTTCCGGTTTGAAAGGTGAGTGAGCCAGTGTAACTACAGGCACAAGGGACAAATCGTCTTAGTTTCCAAGGTTGGTGGCACATTGGCGATGTAAGAAATAGTTAATATTTCTTACAGCGTTATTGTCTATGGGTGATGGTGACCACTTACCATCAGGTGGCCCATATACTCGTCCGCCAAGCTATTCCATAAAAAAAAACCTCTCAAGGGAGTAAAATGGGAGTGACAGTTTTTGTGCTGTAGGTGAAGCTTTATAAATTTCGCACGGGTTAAGCCATAGGTACATCTATTACGATCTAAGCTTGATATTCCTTTTATGTGAGGATACTATTCTATTACGTAAGTTCTATATATTACTTTTAATTATGAAACTTCAATCTGTTATTAATGGAAATCAAATTAGTCCAAACTCGTTAACCCAATATAACCTTTATTATTAAATGTAGAACCAATTTCTAGGGAACTTACTTGGTGGTCCCTATTTTTTATTGTAGTTAACTGTTGTGTTTAAATTAACTAAGCACCAACGTGTAACTTTAAACCAAAGTCACATTGACGAATATAAATATTGAATATCTTCTATGCTTATCATTTAAAGTTCAAGAGAATGGTCGGCGTACTAAACTATCGGCGCATTTTATTTTAATTTATCCTTTTATTTAAAAAGGTTATATTATTTATGACTTCACTCTATGATTCTAGCGATATTTTAAACTGTAAAACAGGTACGTTTATTGTATATTCTGAATCTAGTGCGGGTTAAGCTGCTCGGCACAACTAGTTCTTATTGGAAAGTTAATATTGTTGAAAGCTTTTAGTTAACAGATAGCTATTTCTTGAACGCGGAAATGTTACTCAAAAACAGCTGATACTTTTTTTTAAATATAAGCAAAAGGTTTTTTTTAACTGATACGACTCGGGAACCTCAAGAAAAAAGCCCACTCATTTCTTAAGGGCCGGTGAGCAAGTAAGCAGGTGTCCATGTGTGGTGGTAGTTTTTATAAGATGAGTCCTGCTCGTTTGCCACACACACCATGAAAGTGCGACCAAGAATCTATAAAATAGTATGTATTTTCTATTTACTTTCTGTAATAAATTTATCAGAGAGAAGAAATATTGAAGATTAAGTTCGATCTCGTCGTCATCATTCGCTCATCATCATTTGCTTGACCTAAACCTATTTATTTGTATTCGCTGAGTGTTTTCCTCAATCACTATCTGTTGTAATATTTTTTTCTATCCATCGTTATTCTATGTAATTACCTCATTTTATATATCACTAACAACTCGCCCTGGCTTCATATGCGTGCAAAGCTATAATATACTAGCGATTTTTTCTTGATTTTGTTCTATATTATATTTATATTATATAAAAAAACCTTCCTCTTGAATCACTATATCTAATAAAAAAACGCATCAAAATGCTTTGCGTAATTTTAAGAGCTATGGCATACATAGGGACAGACAGTGGTAAGCGACTTTGTTTTATACTATGTAATGATAATGATATGTATTTATGGTTAATGTTGCTTATTCTTCGAATTGTTTTTTTTTAATTGTGTGATTTTACTGGTAAATAATTGTGTAGATATGTTCTTATCTCGTTGTATATAAAACTTAATGTAACCACAGCGTCCCGTGAAGTCTCAGGGCATCCGGTGTCGCTTCGACGATCTCATGACATCTGACACCTCTATAGGCTTTAAAAGAACGACAAATGTAGACGAACACACAAATGATACATATTTTATAATTTTAAATACATAAAATATAATATTTAACAACTAGTTTGTGTTATTAAAATTCTCGTTTAAATATTCGTATAAAATGATTTTCCTTTTGATTGTCAACAATATTTTAAAATCGTAATCAAAACTACTAAAAAATATAAATTGAATTTAATGTATCTAAAATTTGAATTAAAGTGTGTGAGGATGAAAGGTATGGAAGGGTGAGAGGTAAACAGCTAAAGTGTAAAAAAAGAGGTAAAACGAACAACGGGGTACAAGTGTTCTCGTGGAACTTAGTATCAATGGCATTGCGGTTTCCTTTCAAGCCTCCGTCTGCTTCAGTTATCTGTTTCCATTCAAACAGGAAACCTCCTGACTCGTGTCCGGGTTAACGAACAAACACTGTTCAGGAGACGAGTGTGCCAATTTAAATGTTCAGTCTGAGAGTTACATTTAAAGCTTTGTTTTAAGTTTTGACTGTTTATTTTAGTACCTTAATCATTAAACATTTTCGAACGATTTGAGCAATTATCATTAACTAGTTGGCTCAAATGGCTTCGTTCGGGTTTTAGGGGTTTGGTTGTCATGTGTGAGGCAAAAATTGTAACTTATGTCCTTCCTTAAAGTTCAAGTGTGCTTCATAAAGCACACTTCTAAACACACACACACACACACACACACACACACACACACACACACACACTTCAAAAATATCATAAAATTCAGTTCAACGGTTTGGTCGTGAAAGACAGTCATACAAAGTTACTTTCTCATTAATAATATTAATATATGTGTATTAACTTGTCATAATAGACTTTAGATCTAGTTTAGTTTGTATTTAATATATTTTTAATAATCGTGTTACTTGTGTGTCACTAGAAGCAATGGTAATTAGATGATATTCATACTCTTATGGTTGAGTATGAAAGCGAATCTAAAAAGTATTTGAATGTACTTGTTAATTATCAAAATAAATCCATAACCAAGTATTTTCCTTTCTGTTCTAGGCAACGCAGCCGTTCCTACGAGTCGGATGAACACGAGCGTGGTGCTTGCGAGTGGTGCGAATATGCCCTGGTCATCACTTTAGCCACCATCCTGTTGATCGGTGTGTCAGCGCTCACCATCTTCTGGACCTTCTTCTATAGAGAGGGCTATGGCTGGGCTGATGACATCCCTGAGAAGCAATTCAACCTCCATCCAACGCTTATGGTGGCCGGTTTCATCACATTCAGCGGATTTTGTAAGTTTACTCTTTTGGATGTTATTGAGAAAAGTATGATTAAGATGGACTTACGACATTCCTTCATATTAAATTAAATTAAATTGTATCTAAAACTAGTATTAAACTGCACTGTCTTATACAGTATGTAATTTTTTAATTGAATTTATTCTATTTTTTTTTATTATAATGTTTTGTACTAGTTTCTGACTATGAGCAAGTTTTGATTAAGTGATAGGAGTATATTGTTATAATATACTAAGAAAATTTATTTTTCTTCGAGTACGTTGTAATATTACACCAAGATTTTTTTTCCATATGGGGTATATGTAATTTACGCTAGTTGTTCGTTTATTTTAGTTGTAGCCGTAAAACATTCCTACCATTGAAGTTATTATTGTTTAAAGTGGCAGTGTCATTCTATAAATTTTTTTTTTTTCGCTCGTGTAACCACACGGACGCAACTTTGCCGTAATTGTATACATCCGAGTCGAGATGGCCCAGTGGTTAGAACGCGTGCATCTTAACCGATGATTGCGGGTTCAAATCCAGGCAGGCACCGCTGATTCATGTGCTTAATTTATCTTTATAATTCATCTCGTGCTCAGCGGTGAAGGAAAACACCGTGAGGAAACCTGCATGTAACAAATTTCATAGAAATTCTGCCACATGTGTATTCCACCAACCCGCATTGGAACAGCGTGGTGGAATATGTTCCAAACCTTCTCCTCAAACGGAGAAGAGGCCTTTAGTCCAGCAGTGGGAATTTACAGGCTGCTGTTGTTGTTGTATACATCCATTAATTATAATAATTACATTTTTAGCGGTACTGCTCTACCGTATCTGCCGCTGCTTCAGACGAATTTACGTGAAACTGCTGCATGCAATATTCCACGCGTTGGCGTTCCCTTGCATAGTCATTGGATTCCTTGCTGTTCTCGATTTCCATAACAAGAAGGGCATCAACAACTTCTATTCGCTGCACAGCTGGATCGGCTTCGTGGCTATGGGACTATTCGGTCTTCAGGTAATGTTTAGATGTCTTTTACTGTGTATTAAAAATGTAAATTTTTTATCAAAATTTATCTGCCTAGATCTATTAGAGTCGAGATGGCCCAGTGGTTAGAACGCGATGATTGCGGTTTCAAACCCAGGCAAGCACTGCTGATTCATGGGCTTTATTTGTTTTTATAATTCATCTCGTGCTCAGCTGTGAAGGAAAAGGAAACCTGCATGTGACAAATTTCATAGAAATTCTGCCACATGTGTATTCCACCAACCCGCATTGGAACAGCGTGGTGGAATATGTTCCAAACCTTCTCCGCAAAGGGAGAGAAGGCCTTTAGCCAGCAGTGGGAATTTACAGGCTGTTGTAGATCTTTTAGTCTCTTTAAACATTTTTTAAGAATCTTTTTTCTCTTGAAATGGGTATTAGTGAGATATTTAAATAAGTCATTGAAACATAGCATAAAGTTTAAAATTCAAAAGAACTGCACATCTTGTATGAATACATTTCATCGTTCCATCCAAACTCGTTCGGAATAAAACTAATTTTCGTCTCAAGTTTAGTTTGATCTTTGGTACGATCTAGATTAAAAATTTCCAAGTCGTTTAAATGTCATATCGGTACAGACGAGTTATTAAACTTTGTTTTATATTCACAGTATGCTGTCGGATTCTTCAGTTTTCTGCTCCTATTGATCTGCAACAAAGGAACGGCGAACTTCCGAGCTTCATTGGTGCCGATTCACGCCGCGTTCGGTATACTGACGTTTGTCCTTGGAGTGTGCGCTTGTCTTACTGGACTTACTGAAAAAGCTCTCTTCACCCTTGGGTACGTATATTTTAACTGCTTAAAACGTTTAGATAGATATCGATTAGTTTTACTCAACACTTAGAGTCAAATTTAGATCGTTTTTAATAGACGAAATCTGGAGTTTTTACTTACTTATATGAAAAGCATGCTTTTCCTTAGGGTCCTATAAAAGTATAGAAGTTATAAAGTACCTTTCCAAGAATATATTTTTAAACATACTCATCGTATTTTTTACTTCAGAAATGGAACTGTGGGAGAACTCAGGTACTTTTTCACTGGTTATTCATTTTGTTGGTATTTTTATAAGCCAATCGAATCGCCTCTAATTTTTATTTTGATAATGTTTTATTAAATGTCTATGATTTTACAGCAATGTAATGTGTCATTATTGCATGAACGTGCCCATTTTAAGTTGGAATCATTTAAGTGTCTCATACATTTTTTCATGAATCTGTCTTTTGTATTTTTATTAAGCATGTGTTGTGTTAGTTGCTTGTATGTGTACGTATCCACAGCGCGGAACGGTACAGCGGGCTGCCGGACGAAGGAGTGATCATCAACGCCATTGGTGTTGCCATCATAGCGATACTCGCCGTCGTCATGTATATCGTATCGAGGGACAAATTTAAAGCAGATTCCCGTGAAATGAGAGCATCTGTTGATTTGTAGACTTCCAAATTTAAAAAATAATCTGACGTTTGTATCAAAACTGCATTATCTACAGATTTGACTTTATAACTGATTGATCAGTGCTACAGACAATTAAAATGTTTTATTCATTCAGTACAATTTGTTATTTATAAATTACAACACGGAAGTCTGCAGTGATAATATTTTAAAAGATAATGTACAAAGATTTCTATGCGATCAATTAGTTAGGTATCTATTTTACTAAAATGTGACATATTCCAAAATATTTTATTCTTGATATAAAGACCGGTCATTCATTTCCGACCGTATCAGATATTCTATAGTTATTTGTTGTAATAAATATACGAAAATTTATTATTTTAAAATTAATATTTTTCAATGAAGGGTTAGATCTTTAAGGAAAGTTTAGTTTTATACATTTTAAGTTAGCGATAAAAAGTACCTACCTATGTACAAATATGGAGGCTTTTATAATTAAACGATAGATTCGGTCTGCATCAGACCAAAAATATATTTTTTATAAAGTAAGGCATAGATTATTTTTTACATTTTTTATGAAAATAATTGTTTGATATTAATATTATTTAAGTAAAAATATTTTGTGGTAATAAAATATTGTAAGGCAAATTGACTTTTAATTTTTATGAGCATGTGTATGCTTTGCTGAACTGTATTGCTACTAACGAAAGGCATGTAAATAATACATATTAATATTAATATAAGTTATTATACATATGATATGATATTATACATAAATAACTGTAAAATTTATTTTTTTATGAATAACAATAAATCTATATTTTTCCTTTTTTTATAAATAAGTCTGCGAAATTTACTAATGTAATTGCCTAAGGACTTCTTTACACAAAAATGTATTAAAGAGGTTCTAAGTACCCTTAAAATGTACACTTTAAATGCTATACTAACCCGGGGCATGCGGTACGCAGGAGCGAGACATACGCTTCGATGACAACAGAGGCGATTGTCATTAACGCCATCGGGATGTCGGTGGTGGCGGTGGCGATTGTGGTGCTCTACACCGTGCGCGGCACCGGCGGCTATCGGCTGCGCAAGGTCACGCAGAACCCGAGCTAAGCGAATCCAGTCGAAGTAGCGGTAATCGAGATTAACATTGCAAGCGTAGTTATTATCTGTTCCATTTTTATCTGTGGTTTGACATTTAAATTGCCACCTAAATTTTCTCAGTTTTGACGTTTATATTTGACGTTTATATTTCAAAAAAAAAAAAAAACAATTAAACAGCCCACGTTTCGGCCGTAAATTTAATTAAAAATAAAATTCGTTTGATCGAATCAAACGAATTTTATTTTTAATTAAATAAACATTAAAAAAATATAACAAATTCAAATGAACGTTAAAAACTACGCTTGCAGTGGAACGCACAACACCAAATATTGTAAATTCTTGATATATAAAATTGTTTTCCATTTAAAAATGATTTAACTTGGTATAAGTATAAGTTGAATTGTTTGTTCTGTTTTATTAAACTTGTCATGTTGGTAATATGTGCTAATACAATGAACTCAGCAAACGTAAATGAATCAGTATTGTTATGAATCAAAATTGAACAATTTACTTCACTAAAGAAAAGTATTATGTTAAAGAAGAAAATTAAAATTATATGTTACACGCCCTTTAGCTCAATTTGTTGCTTTTAGGTTTTATATATATTCTATTTGAGTAACGTTATTATGATTGAACAGTTGTGCGTTGTTCAATAAATAAAACCTATCAATTTGAATCCGTCTTCAAAATTATGATGACTGATTTTAAAAGATTTTTCTTTTATTTGGACCACTATTTATTCCAATCGAAAATCGAAATATAATTTTAAAATATAATAACAATGATATATTCATATTTTATAAATTATAAAATCAATTCAACGAAAATATTTTTAATGATTTTCAAATTATCTGTACTCGCTACCCTGTGGTAATTACTGTTAATGTATTAGATTCGCAGTAAGAATAATGGAGGTGTAGATAAATGTGATCACGATCGGAATGATTATTTCATTAAATAAAATAAAAAGGTAAATTAAAAAAAAAACATAAAAATACCTATATTTGTTTATAACAGATAAAAAATTAAAAATGTCAGTGGCCATATACCTAAAAATAGTAACCGAGTTATTAAACATTTTAGTAGGCGTTTAGTTAAGATATTTTAGCTGTAATTTGTATATAAATTTAAATTTAATTAACGTAATGTGCGAGTGTTCGATAGATTGTAGAATGTGATTGATTCGTAGTGAATATCTACCCTTAATATTTATTGTTAGTAAAAATAGCATCTGATGGAAGCAACGTTTACAAAATTAATTTAATAAAACATTTTGAAATCAATATTATGATAGGTAGTATTTAAAATTTTCAATAAGCTTGAAATCAAGAGAAATCAATAGTAATATTGATGATTGTGAGGAAAAACATAATATTGTGTACTGTTTAGACATTGTTGTATGCGTCTGTACTGTTAAGCGAAGTGTTCAATCAAGTTGCCAAATTCGATATAACGTCTTGAGGTGAAACTTGTTATAATCAATTTACTACGTATTACGTAAATACATGTAGCATGTTTATCAATAATTATATAGGATAAAGCTCAATGTGTTTATACGAGGGATACCTCTATATTATTTCCTTGTGTAGAAATTGAGTAAGTTTTCTATTAATTAGGCAAAACTTATTTATATTCCATTTTGTAAAAAGTTACATTCCAATGTAAAATTTGATGCATTTTATCGTTTTTTTACGAAAATATACAATCCGTACGAAGACTGTAATCATAAGTAGTTTGTCGTTTTAAATAATGTTATTGCGATAATTTTTACTCTATGCAAAGAGCATATTTACAAATTTTAAATATTCCCGTTTTTAAGGATCCCTAAAAACGCTGGGGCCAAGTTTTTACATTATAAAACCCACACGTTTAATCAGCAAAATAAAAACCAGTTTTCTAATAAATTATTTAACCAATCGAAAGAGTTGCAAATTAATATTTTTATGTATGCATTTTGCATCAGAAACAATTTATAATCTTCAACTTTTATAAGTACTTGTATTAATCTGCCTTTTTGAAATATATAATTTTTAAACTTAGTTTTGTTGATTACAGTTGTATATTGGTTACTATGAATTTTATCACTGTTTTACATTTTTAAATATTTATACGCATTCATAATGGTACATTAAATTACATGTATAAAAACGAGTTGTTTTATTTCTTTCCACAATAAATACCTATCTACAGCCTCCACCTCAACGAGGTTCCACAGAGACGTCGTATCGTAGTCAAGTATGCAGTACATATCGTCGTGGCTTCTGCAAAAGTCGATAAGTATTTTTTTCATATTTTTCGATTGCTGTGCTGCTTTACTCGTTATTTCAATACATGGAAATTTAAATTATTTTTAAACTATAGAAGTAATGACAAAATAGTCTTTTTACAATTCGTGCGTATTGAAATAATGAGTCCAACGGTGTAACGATCGAAAAATATAAAATATAACATAGCGACTTTTGCAGGAGCAACGACGATATGAGATATTCTCATACTGCGATGGGTTAGGGACCGGAAATCTGACAACGGGCGGACTTCAGGTGCAGGATAACCAGAGATACAAGAGTATCACTGTCAATTTTGACATTAAACTTGTATCCGCCGGACTTTATTTTGTTGATCAACAATTTTATGGAACGAAGCTGCAACTATGTTTATCCCAGGATTTAATCTAATAAGTCACTTACAAAATTGTATTTGTATGTCAGTTAAAAAGGTTTACAACACTAAGATATTTTAAATTAAATGAACTTTTTGCTTGATACTTATTTATTTATATTTTTTAACATTACAATTTAAAAAAATATAGTTAACACTGTATCATAAAGTAGACAATTTTTATTCATTCATACATTTTCGTGATGTTAACAATATTTATTTAAAATAAAATAATTAAGTTTATTCTTAAAACGACCTCATTTAATTTATGATGTAGTTGCCAAATAAGATCACCAAGTCTCATAGATAGGGATGTTAGGTATTGAACTATGATAAAGGAATGCGAACACAAAAGATTAGGCCTGATTTCAATGTTCTTATGTAGCCATTAACATGTGTTAATGAACGCTGTGAGTATCAGTGGCGGATTTACCAATAGGCTAGGTAGCTAGGCTAGGTAGGCTGGAGCCAAGGGCGGCAGCTTTAGAGGGGCGGCAAGTTTAGCCCAAATTTGTTATTATCTTACAGAAATTAATAAAATCTTATAATTATATGTATACACATAACGTCCGTAATTCGTATACTCGTCACTACATAGCGGGTTGGAAAAATAATCTAGTAACTGACAGAAATATCACCTAATTTATAATCATAATAATAACGGGTAAAAACAGATGTAATGAGGACGATAGAACACAAATCATAAATATTGCAAAAAAGAAGGGGAGGCAAAAATTGAATAGCCTACTAGCCTACTAGCTGAAGATTTGTAAATCCGCCACTGGTAGTTAAATGTTTCAATATGACGATGACAACGTAAGTAAATTAGTAATCAAGAAGAATATAATTTAATAGGAAAAAATAGACGTGTTTCATTAAAAGATAGGTTTCTCATCTTTTTATTAAAATTTAACTTTACCAATCTTTATCACTCCGACCTTCAAGGTTGATAAGATAATAACAATAGAAAAAGAACACTACTCCGTAAACAGTAGCATTGCATATTACATTCACTTCTCCTAGTTAATTTATAAATGATTTAACTTCGAAATCATTGCATAGTATAAAATAAAGTCGCTCATCACTGTCTGTCTCTATGTGTGCTTAGATCTTTAAAATTACACAACGGATTTTGATACGGTTTTTTTTAATAGATAGAGCGATTCGAGGGGAAGGTTTTTGCATATAAAACATGGAAAATGATGGAAAATATTTCAAAGAAAATTTCTGTAGTATACTCAGTATCAGCATTGCGGACGTGCGAGTCCGGGGCGGTTCGCTAGTCTAATTATTTATTATTATAACCAAATGGTATATATGAGGATCTAAAATTAATATTAATCAAATTAAATGCATACATTTTATAATAATTAATATCGTAATTCATATTTTCAAGACAAATATATATGGTATTAACTCGAATTTATACGAACGACTTCTCTTGTTGTGGTAGCATTTAATTGTTGACGATTCAAAAACGCTTCATTGTGAACTTTACTTGAATAAAATTGATTTGATTTGTCTAGTTGAACCTTATATTTTAGTAAACGATTTTAGATGCCAATAATAATTGAGATCCAACATATGAGCAGGGAGTAGTAAATAGCGCCGATATATTGCAATAGTTATATGTGCATATGGATTTACTAATCGATGTTATTAATATCGATTTTTCAGAAGCCTTTTGATAGGGTCGACTACGTTTTAAGTATTCAAAAAATATCATTCTGTAGCTTATATAACTCTTTATTGTCTTGTTGCAAGTCGCATAATTAATCGAAAATCGAAAGTGGTTATTATTGGGGTACAATTCGACTGCTTTCAAGCTATCATTGGTGTGCTACAGGAATCAAATTTAGGCCCTCTCCTTTTTATTGTATTTATCAATGATGTAGCAAATTGTGACAGTTAACATATTTATATGTTGGCTATAAAGACAAGAGGTTGCCGCATTTACTTAAACAAACTTGTATAGCACGACACAATCACATCCGAATTAAGTATAGTACGACACAACTTAGATGTCGCATCGGCAAAATTCACCACACCACCACCATAAAACCGACCACATCCGAATTGAGTACGCTATCTCAAATTATCAATATTGATTACTCATGCGAATATGATCTTTGCACAAACTTAATAACTTGTAATATCATATTCGTCAATTTGACGCGTCGATTTACATGCACTTGCTGTCTCTTACGCGTGCATCTATAGCGACGAATAGCGTCGAATGGCGCGATAGGGAGCTATTTCTATTGGTTGTGTACAGGCCCGCCGCTACCTGTTCTGTCGCCCGCGTGCAATAACTATTATGCCGCCCTTTTTTTCGCTGCAAAAACACATACCACTTTTCCTCCACATGAGGTGGGGGCGGGGTGTATACCTGCTAAAAACCCAACGTCAGCCACCCATCCAAAATCTTTTCGGAGGATGTCACGAGATCGTTTGTGCATACTACCGTAAAGTTCTGACGGTAGGCTCACCTCTGCGGGGCTCTACTTCCTAGGGAGTTCTCAGAGTACAGAAACCCTTAACCCCGGGACAGTTATGGCGGGAGGAGAAGACATCCATAGCGAAGAACCCTTCTTCTGGTCTTTTTCGGCGAAGCGGGTCAGCACTGTTACCACGGTTCCGTAAGATCAGAGCCTTGTTACGAGCATTAAGGGAGTCCAACCAAATAGGTGTATTTTCTGTCCAAGTACAGAATCAGCAAACAACTCCCATACCATTGCATCGAGGAGTGAGACAAGGGGACGTTATTTCCCCCGAATTGTTCACTAATGCAATGGAGGATATGTTCAAGACGCTAAACTGGAAAGGACGTGGCATCAACATCAATGGCGATGGAATCTTTACATCGTCGACCCCACAGTGCCTTAAGACGAAAGTCTTCAATCAGTGCATCCTACCCGTCATGACATACAGAGCCGAAACGCGGACACTCAAGGCAAGGCTGGTCCGCCAGCTAAAAGTCGCTCAGCGTGTTATGGAAAGGGCTATGCTCGACATTTCTCTGCGGGATCGCATCAGAAATGAGGCGATCCCCCAAAGAACCAAAGTCATCGACATAGCCCACCAGATTAGTAAGCTGAAATGGCAGTGGGCGGGCCATATTTCTCGCAGAACCGATAACCATTGGGGAAAACGTGTTCTAGAGTTGAGACGGCGTCTCGTCAAACGTAGAGTAGGACGTCCTCGGGCACGGTGGAGTGATGACTTACGCAAGCCGGCTGGCAGGAGCTGGGTGCGAGTCGCCCAAGAATGATCTCAGTGGCGTGCAATTGGAGAGGCCTATGTCCAGCAGTGGACGAAAATGGGCTGATGGATTGGATTGGATTTATTTATTTACTAAATAAATAAATACAATGCCATAGAGCGCACGCAGGCAAGGTGTTTAAGGTCCTCCTACGTTGGCGTTGATGAGCTTCAAGCTGAGTTGGACAAAATGTTGCCCGAAGCTCCATCTACCATCCAGGGTAAGGCCCTGATCCCTCATTTGTGTCTGCGCCTTAATTACCGTCCCTTGGAGGGCGGTAGATGCTCCTCGAGGAGACCTCAGCGACTATCATGTATTAGGAGGGCCTCCGTTTTAGTTAGAGAAATCTTTAAGACCAGCATCTCGATTCGATCCACCGTGAGTGACACTCCGACCTTAGGCCGCCATCTGAAAGGTTCGCCCCGTCACCGTGATGAGAATCGATCCTCGATCGAGAAGGGATCCTGGAGGAACCCCGTTGGGCTTCTGAGATAGGAAGGCAACTCGTGATACCGAAGTGCATCCCCTATGGTCTCGAAAGGATGACGGCGAGCTTGAAGTCCAGCGAATATCTGCTGATGTTAAGTAAAAATATGAAACGCCAAAGTGTATAAATGTAAAATATAAAAAAGGCACGGGCAGTTATGAGCCCGTGGATGTCGTAAATTAAATAAGAAAAAAGAAAGGAAGACTATTGAAGTCGTTCGTCACGTCCGGTGATACCGTTAGGACTACGTTCCCTTGGACCACCGCCTCCAATGTCCGGGTCTTCAGGGTGTTTTAGGGCATCGATGGTTGAGTGACTCGCCCTGTTTCCCGGAAATAGCTCCCCAACCAGTCGCTGGAGATCTGTCGGTTGTTATTCGGTAACAGGAGCGCCGTGTGTCCGGAGCTTCACTCTTTACTCACTGTTTACTTAATGCCTTTTCTAAGTCCATTGTTAACAGGCGATGTGCGGCCTACAGCTGTTCCTTTAAGTTTGTGTTGTTACGTTGCGCCTGCGACAGCGAACGTATGCCCTCCTCGCCCGGTTTGACGGTGCCCGTAATCCTGCTATTTCTAGCGACCACCAATATACCTTAAGGCGCGAAACCCTTCAAGCCGCCCTACAACAACGCCCTACTACAAGTAACGGATACCTAATCTACCAATTGATAAAGGGGATTCTGTTAACTTCGACAATACTGTTTTTCATAGGATAACGGACGACGGACTTTTAACTTTACTCAGTGCGATATTTTTCGATGCTTTGAATAATTTATGCTACTTAAGGGAATTTTGTGGGAATTATAATAATGACTTGAATTAGGTACGTGATGTATTGCTCAATTTGCCGCCCCCTGGACGTGCCGCCCGCGTGCGGTGCACGCGCTGCACACCCGCTTACGGCGGCCCTGGTTGTGTAAATCTACAGTAATCGGTTTTATTTTCATACCATTGCATTTTCCGATGCTACATCTCATTTGTGTCGTACTATACGCTATTCCATATCATCAATATTTATTTCTTATGTGAATATTATCTTTACACAAACGTAATAACTTGTAACATCATAAGACCTAATGTATTGGAAAATTTTACAAATCACTGACGCGAGAATCTATAGCGACGAATAGCGTCGAATGGCGCGATAGGGAGCTATTTCTATTGTTTGTATAAATCAGTAATCGATTTTATTGCATTTACCGATGCTACATCGTTGTTGTTTGTGTCAAGTTGTGTCGTAGTATAGTTTGGTGTGCTAAGAATGACATGTCACTTGAAAATGGAATGTTTGAGTTCTTAAAAAATTATGAGTAGAACATTAAAGAAACTGCTCAGATTTGGCCATTATTTTTGATAAACCCATTGCTAGAATTGGAATAGGTTTTCAGTTTAGGATTCTCACTATATAAAAGCATACTTGATAGTTTCAAAATTAAGTATCGAGACGACCAAACGGCTCGCCGAGCTCGGAGTTGAAATCGTCGTCGCAAAAATCTGCGAATTGGGCCTTCGGATAGTGCCGCATAAGACCGAGGTGCTACGGTTCCACAAGTGGTCGGTGGGCCGGGAACCGCCCCGTTCGCAGATCATTCGCGTAGGAGACTCAAACGTCCAGGTGGCCAGGTACATGAAATACCTCGGCCTCCTCCTTGACGGACGCTGGAGCTTTGAAGAGCACTTCAAGCTCCTGGCCCCTCGGATCGAGAAGGCAGTGGGTGCGATGCACAGACTGCTGTCTTATCTCGGGGGACCGAGGGAGGAGGTTCGTCGCCTTTATGCTAGTGTCGTGCGATCGATTGTCCTCTAAATTGCGCCCGTTTGATCACTCCGACTGACGTGCGCCCGCTGCTGGACATCCTGGCGGAGAGGGACGCGAGGGTCTAGGACCGGATTCGCGCCCTTCGTCAAAGTGGTGGAAGTGCGTCCTACCATGCCAGTGCCTTCGGAGCGCTCAGGCGGCAGGAGCAGCGAAGGGCTTTCACGACGTGGTGAGCCCCGTCTCCTTGGAGATCGGTACGCGCATAAATGCGTCGTGAGTGCGTTCCTGCCGGTCTTTGAGGCCTGGATGCGTAGGAAGCAATGAGTCACCTTCAGAGACTTACGCTGGTGGCGTGTCCCGCGTGGACCGCGGAGAGGAAGGTTTTGTTCCAGGAAATCGGGCGAAATCTCTGCCTGCGTGCAGTCGTGTCGGCGACGCTACGCAGGGAATCCGTAAATCCGTATCCGTAAGGGAGGCCGTAGTCCCCTTCTGTGAGACCGTCATGGTCGTCCTCCCGGCCTCCAAGTCCCATTGCCCTGGGCGGAATAAATAGGGCATTCCCTCCAGCCGTGGGTGTGTGAGATGGGGGTCTCACGCATCCACGCATTTCATACGGCCGAGAGGAGGACGGCAGCCTCTTATGGCCCTGGACTGTCGGTGTACGCACCAGCGAGGGGAGCGGGAAGGGTTTTTAATACAATTTCACATAACCCGACATCCCTAGGAGTCGGGTAGCTATTTCTATTGGTTGTTTGAATCGGCCGTAATCGATTTTATTGTATTTGCCGATGCTACATCTAAGTTATGTCGTAATATACTCTTTTAAAAGTAGATAAGAAGAATAAGAATATACCTATTATATTTGAAAAGTAACTTTAAACAAATCGTAAATGCTCTCATTATCTTTTATGTTACAATGAATGGTGTTCTCCTGTTACTAATAATACACTGTTGCTATGGATAGTTGCAAGCATCTATGTAAGAATATTTGAGATCCGCAGAAATAGTGCTATGGTTCAGCATTTAAAATACAGAAGAACTGTGTTATATATACCTTGATTATTTAACCGCGAACGCTAAAATAGATTAACCGAACGTGGCGCGTGTCAACTATTGACAATTTTATAAGTTTTTTATAAAATAGCATTTGACTTTTTGAGGTATGTTACAATGTTTTATATTTTATTATGCATATTAAATTTTAATAACCTGTATTGTTTTAAGCGACAAAGTGTTGTATGTGTTGGTCTTGTCCCAAAGTACCTACATTTCATTTATCCGAACTTGTCTCGGTCCGAATTGTTTCGGTTAATCGATGTTCCACTGTATTAGAGTCTCAAGACTCTTTTTTCACCTAAAACAATACTACAAAAAGTAATTCTATAAGAACGCATCCCTTTCAAAAATTGATTTAAAATGAAATACAACAAAACGAAAAATCTTTATTGGCACGGCTAACTAATTCAAGAGGTTGTATAGGGTACTGAGCAGCAGTGGCAGATTTACAAATTTGCCGCTAGTAGGCTATAAATTTTTGCCGCCCCTGACTAGTTACTGTTAGTTTAGTTCACAACCATATTATTTACTTTCTTTAGATTCTGAAATTGCAACATAATGCGATGGGTCCCAAGAACAAAATCTCATGGAAAAATAAGACAAAATCGACTTTATTGTTAAATTAACCTGTATATAACATTAACTACACGGTAGTGTGTTTGACTGTTTGATTTGATTGAACGACGAAAACGAAACTATTCAAACAAACGAAATTATTCACAAACATAATTTTACAAAACTTTAAGCCATCACACTGTTAAGTAGGAATTTCGCAGATACTATTTTTTGTTCTTGGGACCCGTCGAATGATTTGTGTGACGCTATTTAGTGACGAATATACGGATGACGGGCGTAATGTGTATATACATAATTATTATAAGTGTTTTTTTTTAACTCTGTAAGATAAAAATTGGGCTAATATTTGCCGCCCCTCTAAATCTGCCGCCATAAGCTTCAGCCTATTGGTAAATCCGCCACTGCTAAGCATTGAGGGACAGTTTAATTTCTGTAAATGATCTCGCGTTATTTGTATCTATTCAATTATACGAGAAGTAGTTAAAGTAAGTTATTGATATATATGAGGATAAACATTGTAGCACAGAAGTCATTTTAACATTTTAGATCATTTTTCGAACATTAATGAACACATTTTCATAATATCTAGTTTATTTGGCATTGCTTTGAGCTGTCTCAAATGCAACTACACATTTATCAACACATGCTAAACAATACAACTATATAATATTAATACAGTTCATCAATCTTCAATCAGTTACATTTATTGAAAAGAATCAAACATTTTCCTTATTCGTTACAATATAAGAAGAGTACATAAAGACAATATTTAATTTTTGTATTTTGAATTATGTTGTAACGTCGAACTCGACGTTGACTTCAGAATATATAATATCATTATATGTTACGTTTATCAATTGAATACGGATTAAAGTAATTTGTAGCTGAGACGGTTGCTTAGGTTAGTAATATAGTAGTAGTAGTAATAAGTACTGTGTAGTGAAATCATTTAATACATATTTCCCATTTCAAATTTCCATATAACACGAATTGTGACATAAAACTAACCTCTTTTTTAGTAGGGAACATGCAAATACAATATTTAAGATTTTATTTAAATGTTAAAAAAGTATAAAAGAAGGGCAATTGCAAGGTTTGTAATCGATATAATGTTGTTTTTTTAACAATAATTACGAATAAAATAACTTTAAACGGAATGTATTTCAAAACACTAAATAGCGTTCAGTGACGTCACTCCTGTTATAACTACTTATTTCAAGTTATAGTTGTAAAAAAAGTGAACATTGAAACGAAAATTAATTGATTATTTCGAATAAAAATGGAAGTTGGGTTTGTTAAAGAAGACTTCAGATTCCTCTTTTCAACTTGACACCACTTTTTTCTCAGTTTTGCTTGAGAAGGTCCACTTAAAAACCATTTGTTTGAAAACTTTGTTGAAGTAGATGAACACATTGGCACAAATCGTACGTTAATACGGCTTTTTTCGGAGTATGGGCCATAATCAATGGGCCAGTGACAGACAGGAGTGACGTCATACGAAATATAGATCCGTTTTTGCGCGAAAATTTAAATTGACATTTTGTAACCGCATTTTTTTGCAATAAATTAGTGTTTTATATTTTTAATATACTTGTGGCCCATTCTATATAGAGTTCTTGAAAATAAACACAAAATTAAAAATATTGCATCTTCCCTGTTAAACATACTTCTGATTTTTTGTAAGTAAAGAAATTTTTTTATGGAAATTCTGACATATATTTTTTTATTTCATTATATTATATAACCAAAAATAATTTTGCAACTATAGGCAACGGACCTAACACGGGTCTAAGGTAAAATGAATACTATAGTATATTAATAATAACATCATAGGACGTAGCTACTTGAACAAAAAAATCTATTTAACTTATCACCCTGATACATTGGTCAATGAGATGGTATTTAAATACGAATTCATTTTTAATACATTTGACAGACACATTCTTAAAATTTCGTAAACATTCAGATTTATTTCTTAAAATATATCTATTGAAAACACATCGTATAAGTTCTATTTACAAAAAATATTCATGCATTATTTATTTTTGGACAATGTAAATGTTACATCATTTTGAGACTAAATTTTGAATACATCATTCAGAATATTAACAAACAATTCTATAATATTAATTTAGATTTAATCATAGACATGCAATAAAAAATTTCAAAATTCGAATCATCTGAATATTATCAATAATAAATTCTATTTGATTTCTTTTTTTCAAATACAAACATAAGATAATAAAATAATATCTCTATTTAGGCCTTTTAAATGTATTTAATCTATGGAAATGCAACTATTTTTCATATAAGAATATAATCTTCTAATAAGTAAATATATTCTGTGGTTTTAAGCAATAACGCTAGGAATAATTGACAGATACATAAGCTATTAGTGCCTAGGTTTAACCTAATCACACTAGTATCTTTGGTGCAGATTGGCACATAAAATTAAAACAATATATCCTGACTAAGTACACACAATTTAAGTATTGAACTTATAACACAGACAGATTATCGATACACATCTGACGAAGGGCAGCGGCATGTTCTGACTAAAAACAAAAACAAAAAAGAAATCTGAGCTTGTGCTTCGACCAGATCTGCGCTAACTATTGATGTGATTATTTTTAATCGTTCGAAAAAATTATAGCCAGGCCAAAGGCTGGTAAAGAATGGCTAAAAAACTACTGATTAGTTGTTTGGAAATCAGAGTCTTCAAATATAATTATAAAATAGAAGTTAAGACTTTATAGAGTAAGTAATAAAAATAACAAAACAAGTATGATATCTTCTGATTAGGAGGTATTATATTGTTTTCTCTGTTATTTGTGTCAATTTAAAGATCACTATCCTCTGGCCCGACTCTAATCAATTATAACATGATAAAACATGTACTATACAATATTTGTTTTCAACATTACTATACTAAAACAACCATAAAAGATTTAATAGAAAATACATTTTAAATGCAAATAAATGTTATAGACAGTCAGTGAAATAACAGCGAAAATAACAATTATATGTATTTTTACATAAGTATAGAAATTTTTAAGCTGTCATTTGTTAAATACAATTTCAGTAAATATATTTAAAAAGATAAATTATTAAATTATGTGAAAATTTAATCATTGATCGAATATAAATTTCAAATAGATAATTTTTTTATCATATTATATAAATTGTGCAACTTATTATTCTAAAGAAATAACTATATTAATCTTAAATAGTTTGACTATTAACATCATAGAACTGCATCGATCGAGTACAAGTCAATATGATTTAATTCAATTGGAACAAATATGAGATCCATATTCTATAATTTGCATGCATAACTATTTAGTAACATTTAATTTACGAGCATAATATATCATTATAAGACACAATAATAACGAGGCAAACTCTTTAATAGATACTAACACAGCCAATTACACGATACAAATATCAATTAATTTTATTTCGTAGTAGGCTTTAAAATTTCAAGATTAAAGACAAAACATTTCAATCGTGCTGAATTTCTTGTACACAATTTATCTAATTCGTCAGGACGAAAATACTTGCTATTTCGTTCTTACACCACACACGAGAGAGAGATAGAAGTATATTTGCTTTATTACATAAAAAAGTGTGGTAGGCAGAATATATTACATACATTTTTAATTGTATCTTACACGTATTTTTATATGTATTTTTAAATGTTGAATAAGAGGAACTGCTGATTTTCTTGTCAGTTCTCCTCAGTAGAATCTACTTTCTGTACCGGTGGTAGCTTCACTAAACATAATTGCTAAATGACGATTCAAAAGTCTACTTGAATTTAACTGTAATACATACTATATCATAATAATTTATTTAGAGGTAACTTATGCTTTGTCACAAATATTATCATATGAATGAAAAATTTAAACAGATTATATAACAAAACCATCAAACAGTTATAACATACTACATACATATATTTCGAACAAATATTATTCGTCCCGTCAAATTATAATTGTGTAAAAGAGATTCAACACTAACATCTACTTATTAAATATTTGAAACTTTTTTTAAATACTATTTAAATACACACACAATACTAAGCACACATTTTCAGAAAACCATCCCCACTATTTCTAGCGGTTGTCATGGGATAATTCTATATTTTCGTTTAGAGTATTTTCGATAAATATTTTAGTAGTTTTACTCATCAACATCAAAACTTTTCGTAAAATATTTGAGGGGCATACATCTATATAGTCTTCTCGATAAGGGGCATACTTTTTTCTAGATATATGATTTTTTGTAGACCAATTACATATAATGGTTATTAATTACCAATTACATATGATTCACCATTGACATCTTTATTTAACTGCTTCATGGGAAACATCTCATTCATTTGTTTTTCCAACATCAGACCGACTTTTATATTCCTTTGTTGCATTGAAATTGGATCAAGTAGGCCACGTAGTTTAAACTTAGTCTCTTCGGAGCCATCTAACCACTTATCAGGTGGGATACTTGATCTGACGGTCAGTTTAATGAAAAGAAAGATTAACTCTTGTCCTCTCAGAGTTTCACTTTGATATATTAAAAACTAGGCAATACTAGTATTTCTTATATATTACCTTTAACTAAGGTATCCACAACTATATCCGTCTTATAACCATTGCTATTGAGGATTCAAACTAAAAAAGTGACCGCCCTAAAGTAGGTAAATCTCCGTCCATTTGAGATTTAAATTTTGAGGGATTAAGTATCTATGAACTTATCCAACAAGGGTCTGTTGAAGCTCATGGTATTCCAACATCTTCTAAGCTCCATTACAGCTTACTATAGCACAGCAACCATATCCACACCCTAAGCCTTGAAGTACTGCGGGAACTCGTTAGAAATAGCCCTTACAAGTGTCTGGTCATCACGACTAGAGTCGCCTTCCTCGCAGAAAATACGCGCGAAACAACGAAGCAAGTCGTCTCTTCTGTGTAAGTGAGCCCCGTACTCCGTGTTGCGAATTATTCCCTGGAGTATCTTCAGGTACTGCTGGCGACGCTGGAATTGTACAAGTAGAGAGTTTTAACATTATTTCAAATTGTTTGTACAGTACTACAGCAGCTAGGTAATATTTCATGCTGAGATAAGAATATCCTTATTGTCAGCGTCGTTGGTGATCGTCGTCATTGATGATATTGACTTAGTTTAGTAGCCACTTGGAATCCCTGACCTTATATTTAGCCAAATATAAGGTCAGGGATTCCGAGTTCCTGGATTTAAGCTCCACTCGATCTTCGCTGAGACAGAAAAATGTATAATATATTCTTTTTTTTTTGTTTTTCACCATGCAGTGACTTGTTTGTTTCTATAATGATAATTATATCAAAATAGATGTAAAATACAGCTAACAAAAATTAAAAAAAATCCGTATTTTCACTAATGTATGAAAACAGGAAAGAATTGATTTGAAACATCAAATCATCAAAGTCGATAATCTGTCTGTGTTATAAGTTATATCATCAAAACATTCACTCAACAGAGTGAATGTTTTTTTTTTTTTTTAGTTAATATTTCTCAACAGATTAAGGTGTCAGTTGTTATGTGCGTCGATTTTTGTTGTCAAGCAATATAACCATAGATCGAATCAATCTGTTTCAAAATAGTTATTTTATTTTTGTAAAATTATAACTATTAAAACACTAATATAATGGAATACTTACTACATCACCGGCGGAGAGATCAGCCAGTTGCCTCACGATTATATCTATAGCGACTTTCACGTCGTTCGTGTAGAAATGTTCGGCGGTCTTCTTACGGCTGAATAGATCTATGGCCAACTTCAGAACGGAGTGCGCAGGCGCCGGTTCGTGGTCGAAAATGTGCACTGGATCCTCTGCGTTGATTTATTTATTGAATTTAAATAATATATAATTTATTTAGTTTTAGTATGTGATAAATAAATCAAAGAAACATATTTCTCTGAGCAATTAATTATTAATAAAAATATATAGAAGCTAATACAAGGCGCTCCAGGTATACCCTTCTGCACTATTATATACATATACTGTTATAATTTTGGGCATTGCCAGCATGTTACGAGGCCAAGATTAAAAGGAAGGTTTTCGAAATAATAATGATGGATATCTAAGGCTTACTTCAACACTAGCTAATACTGTTTTGTACGAGGTCATTTATTATATTAAATTAAGAAGATTATATAGATAAATTATATTTTTTGAATAAACAGTACCTTCACGGTTGAGCAGTAGAAGGACTTTCTCGCAGAATATTTTCGCGTTATCTATCGTCTCCAACGCGTTCAGTAATAAGTTCTCGAATGAGTTTTCAAACTGTAAATTGTATGCGAGGAGAAGTGTGAGAAACAAATCAGGAATCTGTTCATCAACATCTGTTTCCGGTGGGTTTTCTGTCAACTCGAGGAGGAACTGAGCGAATTCGGTGCCAAGTTGTTCTGAAATATGTTTAAATTAAAGTTAAATTAAAGTAAAAAATTCTAAAGAAAAATAAACATGTGATCATATTATCTAAACATATTATAAAATTGGAGTGTCTGTTTGCTATATCAAAATAGCCCTTTTTTACTCATTCCATGTATATGAAAACAGTATGTATACCAAAATAACATTATTACAGTTTTTGTTTGTCTTTTTGTTCCGGATAATCTCTGGAACGTCAGGACCGATTTTGAAGGGACTTTCACTGGCAGATAACTGATATAATAAGGAGTAACTTAGGCTACAATAATATGTATATTTTTTTTGTTAAATTCAAACGTGTACAAGGTAGCGGGCAGCTAGTAAAATAATATAACTATAGAATGAATTTGAACTTACCGAAGTGCGTGATCGGTAATTTGTCACCCATAGACAATACCATAGACAATAGCAAGGCGGAATGCGAGAGTCGGCTGACAGCGCGCGGGTTGTCGCGCATGTCGCGCGCTATTTCAGCGGGAAGCGCTGACAGCGCCAGCGTCGCAAGCGCTGTTCGTTCCAGACCGCACATCACACCGAATGCCTGAAAAATTAAAATAATATTTTTATGGATTCTAAAGTCGTTACTCAATGTTTTAAGTTATAACTATAATCTAATATATGTTGTAACTATAATATAATTTTACAAATGTGAAAGTAACTCTGTCTATCTACCGCTCTTTCACGACCAAACCGCTTAACTGAATTTCATGAAATTTGACATCAACTACTTACTACTACAACTACTTGCCTAATACACGACAACCAAAAGACTAAAACGCGAGTGAAGTCTCAGGCAACTATTAGTATTATCTGTAAATTTGTTCATTACTATTTGTACTATAAATATTTAAAAAAACCTGAAGTAAGAGTTGACGTAGAGGCCATCTCGTTTCCATCTGGTAATACTGGACGAGTGTTGTAACATAGACATAACGATGGCTGCTTAATACATGTTGAGAGATATTCACATCTGCATTTGACTAAAAAAAATTTATTTATTTTAATTAACTGCATATACTTTAAAATAAAACAACAAGGATTCATTATATAAAATCATTTTCAAATTGTAAATGTTTAAGAAAGTAAATTATTTCAAATATAGGATGTCCTTATACATATGATATTAATTAAATTTGGTTAATAATCTAATCTCTTTAGTTGTTGCATGCGAGCAAGCATGATTAAATAATATCCATATAGAAACAAGAATTGTTTTTTAATGGCTTCCACTTTATCTACTACTGTCTACTGAGTAGTAATGAGTACTGAGGGTTTATTTGTTTATAAAATAGGCAGGCAAATGAGACACCTGATAGTAATCCCCATGGTAGCCCACCTGTCAAGATCGGCTATGTACATAGGCCCAATAACAAATATTATCCACTACTTATCAAACCCAGAGTCGGATTTAAAGGTCTGAAGGCCCCCAGGTCACAAAGCAGTGGGGGCCCTACACAAACAGAAGCTTGAACAACCTAATAATTATATTATCATGAATGAATTACTTTTTCATTTCAATCACTAAGCTATGATTTATTTACTTGTATCGTTAACTTTTAAAATATTAAATAATAACATTATTATAATTTGACTATATCTCGGTATTTGTTAACTTGCTGAAAAATGTTGCCCCCACTAATGTGGAGGCCCCAGGGCAGTTGCCCCGGTTGCCGTCCCCTAAATACGGCTCTGATCAAACCAATGCAAGTTTATTAAAAACTAAGACCTTATGTCCCTTGACGCTGTAGTAACACTACCTCACTCACTGTTCCTAGAAGATAGCTATTCACTCTTGCGTTGAAACACTTATTTTATTTTAGTATAACATACCATAACAGAGATCAGTTCTAATAACTGCGTTTGTATATCATGAGCATCATCATGTAGAGCCCAGCCCCGCTGCTGAGCGTCATTAGCTGCCTTGGACAATGCATTCAATGCAGTCATCATTCGCAGGGCATCGGGAGCAGCGTCAATTGCATTTTTAGGACACGTTATGTTGCTATTTGCCTCTCGAAGCAAAGCATCTATTATTGATCTTGCTGCACCTCCAGGCAAAAATTCCTATAAAGTTATAATACAAATTCTTGGATATATATAAAAATAACTATAAGTATATTAGTTTAAAACTATTTCTTTAATAAAATTGCAAATTAAACTGTCTATAAATAGCAAAATTGTGTAAGAGTTAACGAGGAAACAGTATATCCCACAATACATGCACAATATATGGGTACCTCATTCAATGAAACAAATGGTTATAAAGTTCTTAATAATGATGTATTGTTTCCCTATTGAGATTGCCTGTAATACTATAGTGTTTTAATACCTTGGTAACAATGTGAAACAAGCTTTAGTAATTTCTGCAATTTAAGGAATTATTTATGAAACATAAGTACCTAGGTACTGATAACTTTTCAACATTCTCATTCAACAAGAATGCTTTTTGAAATAAATTAATGACTTTAATATTATTATTTTAAATATAATGGCAGGCAGAAGGGCCACTTGGTAAATGGTCAATATCTTTGGACCCAGCCACTTTGAGAAAAATCATTCACATACAGTAGTATGATGTCATCAATTGACTCAGACTCTGTCTTAAAACCCAAACACAATAAAACTAACAGGCATTGGCACATGTTATGTGCAGGCTGTATTTGCCCAGATAAGCTTACAGGCAGACCAACAACATAAAAATATTTATGTTCTTCAATAATGTAATAAAAAGTAGACATACTCTTAATGAAATCAAAACAGTTTCAACAGCAACTTTTGACATGTCGTGACTGAGTTGAGTCTCTCTACGGACAGATTGAACAATCTCATAGATGGCATTCGGCTTTATACTTTCACTGCTATCCTGGCTGTCATCTTGATTATCAGTGTCAGAGGATAGCTGATTTGATGACAATTTGACATTTAAAACCTTTTTCTCCTCATCATTATCTAGAAAAGAAGAATATTTAATGATAATTTATGTATACTTTTGAATTTTACTATTTCAACTGTGTAAACAAAATAAAAGTTGAGTAATTATCACAAATATTAATGTATAAATAATTATTTTCATTTATCTATACGTAATGGTAATTTTTCTATGAAAAAATCTATTCAACTGAACAGCTAGCAGCTAATTTAGCTTGATATTAACACAGGTAATTAACAATATGGATGCTTTGGAAAATTACTGATTACAAATTTAGCAGTTATCTTTTGGGACAATTTTGAGAATGTATATTAGCTTTAATATAAACCACATATTTAATAAAAACAAAATAGAAATAAAATGTCTTCCTTTTTTATGTGATTATTTGTAAATGATATAATCTTAAAAACACATACCCTTTGCAAGCTCACTATTTATTGATTTAGGCGATGAGCAGGATTGTTTTTCTTCTGAAATCTGCTGCTGGGATACAACTGGCCTTAAGTCGAAGCAAGGCGACACACCATTTGGTGGTGTACTATCATCCAGACGTGGAGGAGGCTTAGGAGCTGCCTGTTTTTTACCGGGTGGTTTTATCAAAGTCTGTATTTGTTTTTTCTTTTCAGTCAATCTTGATATTAGTTCTGATTTTGGTGGAGTCATTGTATCATTGTCATTTAAATTTTTGATGCAATCGTTAAGAAACGCCAAAAAGAAGTCTGGTTCGACCTGTATTCGAAGTAAAAATAATTTGAACAGTCTCAACAGAGTTCACGTTAATTTAGATAATTAAGCAAATTATTACCTTGACAGCAGCGACGTAATTCGAAGGTACGAATCCGATTTGACCTTTTTTATTAACAACATGCCACCAGTTTCTCTGTTTCGTATTACTCTGGTGGAGATAAAAGAATTCACCTTCTGTAAAACTCAAAGTTTTAGCCAGCGTAGCTTCAAAGTCGTATAATGCAGTAAGCATTTCCATATCATCTGAAATCATTTTGTTTTAATAATAACGATTTATTAACGAGCTCTTAATAGAAATAACGATCACTGTCCGTACCGATATTATCACCCATTATGAATATGATATTTTAATATTATAAAATAAATATTCCGTGTTATTTAAGCATAGAGTTTTTACAGTTATAGCTTTTTATCAATAATGTTTCACGTTCTCAAAATTCGCAGTTTAAAATCAATTTTAAGGTGAGGACATTTATTGATATCTCAGGTCTATGAAAAAAAAACTCAACATTATGTGAAAATTTAGTAATCACTTAGACATAAATGTTTAGAATTGTTGAAATTTCTGGTGAAAATAGGGATTTTCGGAGTCTTTTAAAATAAATCTCAACAGTTTTCTTTAAATTTTCCGGAAAATTACAGTCTTCAGAATCCAACCTAACATTGACAGAAAGCAATGTTGCCAACGATTGTTGAAGTTATTACTTGAGTTGGAATGAATATTTATAATTGGTTTATTAATATTTTTGTATGTTCATCAGCATACTATTATTATGCCGAGTGAAAAAACTATTGTTACTAATTTATATTGTGAAACCCATAGATTTTTAAGGGACTGAGTTATGTTCAAGAGTTTACGGCTTACGAATTGTAAGCGTATTTAATAAATCTAAAAACTCACTGTGTAATAACATTTAATTTTAGCTTAGTTTTATAGTTGCAATTTATACCTTCATATTAAAAACAATCTGTTACAAAATAATATTCGCTAAAAACTATAATTTTTTTGTTGTTATAACATATCTCGATACCGAACAATAAGAAATATACCTGATATTTTGGGTATATATATATATTAATGATATAAATATAAATGCACCATAATTATTATGGTACATTTATATCATTAATATTTTATTATATCTGGTGCTTTTATTAGTAGGCGCGGGGACAAAATGAGCGGCAATATTTGAAATTTATTTTAGATGCAAAACAACTCAGGCAATATTTTTCTTGTATAGAAATATTTTTAATCTTATTAATTAATCATATTAAAAATATTTTTACATAACGACTTACTAAAATTTTGTATTTGTTAACGTCATAAACATTATATATTCTTTATCTTTGTATCTAAAATTTTGATGTTTTCATGGCTGACGTTATGTATTCAACTTTGTAATTCAAGTTTGTAGGCATGCTATATTCATTTAATAAAACATTTTTTTTTAATTATTTTTATAGTGGCGTGGTATTATCCATCAACGGTTATTGGAATGAAAAAAAAAGGTGTTAACCAACTATAAATGATTCGCTATTGTCGTGTCTGGTTGCGAGGCTGATGTAAGCCTTCTGATAAGTAAGATAAAATTAAAATTATTTTAATTCGTCTCGCACATTTCGACAAAAACAATGAATGTTATTAAAAATCGGACGAATACCCAACAATGTGATCAAAACCAAATTCATATTTTATTAAACCAACTTGCGTCATTTTAGTTTAATAAAATATATTTATTTGTCATATATTATAAAGCCGATTTTTTTTTAAATCAACATCAGTTCTGCTTAAAACATATATATTTACATGTTTTTTAATGTAAAATATTATTAGTCAAAATTAGAAAAATGTTTTTTAATGCTGTAGGTTGGCTGACTTGTGGTAAATGGCCACCATTGCCCATAAACGTTGGCGCTGAAGAAATATTAACTTTTCCTTGTGTCGCTAATCGTTATGATACGCAGGCTCTCTGACCCTTCAAATCTGTACACAACAATAATAGTTGTTATAGTATAGATATGTACCTATAATCTGTTGCTTCGGAAGAATATTTGCTTTCAGTGCTTGGTCTAGGCGGTTATCACGGAATATTTACTATAATTTTGCAACTATCAGAGCCAGCCAAAGAAAGAAACATGGTGTCGACTGTCGTATGCAAAGAATGGGAAAAGGCGCCTATTCGAAGAAAAATATTCCAACAACAGAATGTACAAATGTAATTTGTATTTAAATAGGTAACGCAAAAAGAAAGACAAAGACAATACATTTGTTTATGGCGTCGTAAATCAGAATGCAAAACATTTTCTAGGTCACTATGGCGGTCGTGAATTATATATATAATTATAAGAGGCACACATGTTTTTTTTTTTAAATATAAATACCCATAATACTTTGTGGATTTCAAAGTAAATGACAATTAAGTCATCATTCATTCGAAGAGAGAAAAGCGAATATGTAAATAAAAGTTTACGCTTATAAAAATAATAAATACATAATGATTAACTAAAGGGTACTATTGCAGTGCCATATTTCCGTTTAAGTTACATTTTAGTCGTAAGTTTATTGAGTGGAAATTACGGATCACACCACAAATTATGTTTTTTATGCCAAGTTATATTAAGTACATATATTTAAATAGTCTAATTGAATTTTTGGCGCTGCACAAACTGTAGCAGGTTGGCGTTACCGGAAGTAAATAAATCTACGCTTTTATATATTAAGTCACATATTTCTGTTGGATTAACATCCAGTATACATAGTAGGTAATTTGTTTATTTATCAATAATTAACCATTTCCCTATCCGGTGTCCCGTGAGTCTCATTTGACTCATGGTTATTGTTTTATTACCGTGCCTACTTTATGGATATTGATGTTGTTAAAGTAGGTGCATAATACATATAAGAAAAGAATATTATTAATATTTCTATTTATTAGGTTTCATGAATAAATGTTATGTTTACATATTGGAAAACAACAGAATAATTATTAGAAAACGAATGAGTTTGATTAAAAAAATAATTGAAAGTTTCGAAATAATCGGACAATTAATGATATCATAAGATCATATACGTATAAAATACTTAGTCAGTAATCAGTATATCGATTGATTCACGCGTATTCAATACAAGTTAGTTTCCTGTTATCTTTAGATTTTAAGGGTGTTCCCCTTGAATTTGTTATTAATTATGAATAATATATAATATAAATAAAAAATAAATATGTTTCTTTTGCTTCTTTTCGATTTATAAGAATTAGTTTTATTTTTAATTTTACTAAAATTGTTGCTGTTAATAATTATCTGAAATATATATTTTTTAAATAAATAATATATGATTAACGAATGCTTCACTTTGTTCTCCATATCGTAATATACAGCTTCAGTTCAATATACATATAATAATACATTACTTTTAATTACATAATATATCCAAGCACATTTATATAAATCCTTGTTTATTATATACATTGTTATTTGAACATTTAAATGTAAAATTGCCTACGTAATTAAATGGTAAACGGTATGGTAATGGTATGGTATGGTAATGGTAATGGTAACTACGTAATAAAATCATATCATAGTATAACTACGTAAAAAACTATATAATCTACAACTAAAATGAACTCTTGGAATTTGGTCAGTTATTGACACTTTATGAGAGCTTATATTATATAACATTCTAAAAAAAAAAAAAAATACAGACGAATTGATAACCTCCTCCTTTTTGAAGTCGGTTGAAAAGGTTACTTTAATTCATGCATCCCCATCTTCCTTATAAAATACGGTAAGAAAAGACTTCTATTAAATAGCGTACCATAAATTGTATAAAAAGTTTTTATCATCGTTACTTTGCTTTATTATTATAAAATTAGATTATGAGAAATTATTGTAGGACTAAATACAAAATAATAATAAAATAAATAATATCACTTCAGCTACTGGAGATTTCATACAAAGTTATTATTCTCATTACAGGTGATTTCATAATATGCACGTTAGTATAAATCAGAATATCACGAAGTAGATGTTTATTACACCTAAGAAGTAATTAATATGAGTCTATATTTATCATATATGTAAGTAATAATGTTCTTCCCTTTGTTTGCAAATGAAAGATAATATGTAAAGTCCCTGGTTAACGACGTACTTGTTTTCCTTAAGATGTAGCAAGTATAAAAAGATTGTGCTGTTGCAACCAGTATCATTCCTTGAAGTGAATCAGTGAAGATTTTGAAACAATGTTCAAATTATTGAGTCTGTTAGTCTTGGCGACAGTGGTCGTTGATACCTACGGCCAGCGCTTTATTCATCCAACGTACAGACCGCCACCAACAAGAAGACCGATCCTTCGCACAGTTCGAGACACGGGAGATCAACAACCATTATGGTTGTATCAGGGCGACGTGCCCCGAGCACCGGCGACTGGCGACCATCCAAACTTACCAACTTACATAGATGATGTTAAGCTGGACCCGAACAGGAGATATGCTCGCAGCGTAGACTCGCCGAGTGCTAAAAGATCGGGTGGAAGTCACAGAACATCTAGTAGCAGCCGCGACACTGGTGCAACCCATCCTGGATATAATCGTCGAAACGCAAGGAGCATCAGGAATAATTTTATGCCACGCCCTTCAATGCCTCGACCGACTGGTCCACGCAACCCTTTCCCACGCCCGGGAGGACCACGACAGACCTATCCTATCTATGCATAAAATTTAAGTTTTAAATTTTAAAAGTCCAAAATTATGTATTGTTTTAAAAATTACAACTAATTGAAGGAAAATTGTTTGTTAATAATTGAAATAAATAATAAATACTGAATTAGATTTATAAAATGTTTTTATCACGGACCACTCCTTAATTATTATTTACTATATGTAAATTATTTTAAAACGCTAACATTATACTAAAAAATAAATATACATCAGTACATGCCAATAATTATTCCATTGCCATTCCCATGTTGAATTATTCTGTAATTCAATATTAGTATATAAATTACTAGTAGTTGGCCGCGGCTTCGCTCGCGTTTTAGTGTGTAGGTTGTCATTTGTTATGCAATAAAGTAGCCTATGAATCCTTTCTTGGAGTTCAAGTTTGCTTCATACCAAATTTCATCAAATTGGGTTCAGCGGCTTGGTCGTCAAAGAGCGACAGACAAACAGTTACTTTTTATAATATTATTATAGATAAAAAATTTAAATATCCAAATTTTTCCGTTATGGAATTTATATCTGGTTTATGTTGATTAGGGAATAAATACTTTTTGGTCTTTTGAGACGACGAAATAGTGGTCGTCAAAAAAGTAAGCACCGTCCGCTCGTTAATGTCTCATTTTAGGACAGACCTCCTTCCCTTTTGACAAGATGGTGTGAAGCACATTCTGTTACTCTGCTCAAATGCACGTCTGTAAATAAGGTGTGCCAGTTTTTCATACAATATATGCTAGGTATCCTTACCATGTTTTCCTTCACCGTATAATAAAGAACAGAGGTCAAGATTCAGGTATTCTAAGAAGTGAGACATCTCGGCTCCTACCGTTATCTAACATGACTAAATTGTTATCAATCTCTTATCTGGTCAGCAATTAAACCCATTTGATATGCTGTTGAAGATATTTTCCTCTTTATACACTCAGAGAAAATGTATTCATTTATTTAAGCCAGTTAATTTCTTTGATTTTTATTTGAGGCTGTTAATTGAACTAACGATCGTATTTTAATAATAACTTAATACTCGAAGGCCAGAAGAAGGTTATGAGTCCGCAAGAAAATTTAACACGGGTAAAATCACTAGTTAAAATACACGTATATTATTAATAAATCTTATTTAAATAATTATTTATTCGTACGAGTCTTATCAGTCACTTGATTAATTTGAAATGAGCTCAAACAAGAACAGCACAACAACAAATTTATTTATAGTTCACAATTACTTGATAATTTAATATGTCAGACATGACCTGCGTCTGCTTGTTTTAAATGGCGACGACATAATAAAAATATAAACACAAAACGTACAAAATAAACGATTCTTCTTTAGAATCAATACTCTAAATACTGACGCTCATATTAGAAAAAAAGGTTTAGTAAATTAATATAATACTTTATGTTGTGTGTATTTAAGATATTAATTCTTTTTTCAAGACATACAGATAATGTTGTTAAGTTGTAAGATTAGCTTGGATTCTATTGTGTGCCATAATTTGATTTATCACTTAATATAAAATTAGAGGAAACCATGTTATTATACTAAGTTACCTTTCAACGGTTCAATTACAAATAAACAAAAGAAAACTAATAATAAAAATGTAAAAAGTAGGTATACTTAATAATTACTTTTTAACATAAGTATTCTGTGACATGAATCCCTTTCGAAATTGTAAGCTATAATGATTTTTCGAGCTGAGATGGCCCAGTGGTTAGAACACGTGCATCTTAACCGATGATTACGGGTTCAAACCCAGGCAAGCACCGCTGATTCATGTGCTTAATTTGTCTTTATAATTCATCTCGTGCTCAGCGGTGAAGGAAAACATCGTGAGGAAACCTGCATGTGACAAATTTCATAGAAATTCTGCCACATGTGTATTCCACCAACTCGCATTGGAACAGCGTGGTGGAATATGTTCCAAACCTTCCCATCAAATGGAGGCCTTTAGCCCAGCAGTGGGAATTTACAGGCTGTTGTTGTAATGATTTTTTATTTGCATTTCAGTTAATTTATCAGCCATTGACGTAGAATAAATTTAATCTGTAAATGATATTAAATTGAGAAATCACTACAATAATGGTAATAACGATTGGTAATAATCACTATCACTTTCAAATATATATCTATTTGTAGTAAGTTTTTTTAGATATTTCGGTGTGAGGTAAAACCCCGATAAAATTGAAAGGTCATCGACACAGATCATCGCAATTTGCATAACTCGTCATTGGGTGCGAACTCAAATAAAGCTTATTTGAGTTTTTTTATTGTTTTATCGCCAAAATAGCCATGAAATGTTATGATTAATATATTAGTTATAATAAAACGAATCCCCAACGCGTAAGTAACAGTAAATTCTATAAGATTAAAGTAAAGGCCTTTTTGAAATGAGATCAAAATATCGCTAATTATAATTTAAAAAATATGAGTCACTATATAAATATGTATTGTATTTTTATATGTACTTATAAAATGAAATTATCTTTTAATATGAAATGCCCCCATAACGTCCTTGGTAAAGGTTATCTTAGCAATTTCGCTTATTCGAAATGAAGCTGCAGATGTAAACAAGAAAAAGATAGGGGGATCACTTGAAGTAATTACCCTTTTACTCTGGATATGTTATCTTGAACGAGTTTCTCACACAATTTCCTGTATATATAAGAACTGCAAACGTTTGTAAACATCAGTTTATTATATCTGTTGAAAATGATTAGATGTGCACTGTCCGTATTGTTACTGGTGGCTGTCTCTGTTTCGGAAGAATCCGAAAAGAGTCCAAACGTGCCAGGTGTGGGTAGAGTTATATTGCAAAGGGATGAAGGGCATGCTAATTTACATACTCAACCACATCAAGCCAATACTCGTGTAAGACGTGATATGAGTTTTCCTGAAATGAAGAAACCGACTCATCATGATGTTGTCATCCCAAACTGGAATCCAAACGTTAAAACTCAGCCATGGCAAGTTTTACGGGTAAAAGCTCGCAATAAGAGAAGTATCGAAGCATTGTCTAGCCAGGAAAAGGTTTATGGCCCTAGAAGCGGTGAGGAAGTAAAAAATGGTGATTTTCGCGTTGCTCGAAGTGTCGAGGAAATATCAAGCCAACAAGTCGAGGCGCTTAGTCAGGAAAAAGTAACTATTCTTCGAAGTCCTAGAAGCGTCGCGGAAATGTCAAGTCAACAAGTCGAGGCACTATCTAGTCAGGAAACTATTCTTCGAAGTCCTAGAAGCGTCGAAGAAATGTCAAGTCAACAAGTCGAGGCACTATCTAGTCAGGAAACTATTCTTCGAAGTCCTAGAAGCGTCGCAGAAATGGCAAGTCAACAAGTCGAGGCACTATCTAGTCAGGAAACTATTCTTCGAAGTCCTAGAAGCGTCGCGGAAATGGCAAGTCAACAAGTCGAGGCACTATCTAGTCAGGAAACTATTCTTCGAAGTCCTAGAAGCGTCGCGGAAATGGCAAGTCAACAAGTCGAGGCACTATCTAGTCAGGAAACTATTCTTCGAAGTCCTAGAAGCGTCGCGGAAATGGCAAGTCAACAAGTCGAGGCACTATCTAGTCAGGAAACTATTCTTCGAAGTCCTAGAAGCGTCGCGGAAATGGCAAGTCAACAAGTCGAGGCACTATCTAGTCAGGAAACTATTCTTCGAAGTCCTAGAAGCGTCGAAGAAATGTCAAGTCAACAAGTCGAGGCACTATCTAGTCAGGAAACTATTTTTCGAAGTCCTAGAAGCATCGCAGAAATGTCAAGTCAACAAGTTGAGGCACTGTCTAGTCAGGAAACTATTCTTCGAAGTCCTAGAAGCATTGCAGAAATGTTAAGTCACCAAATCGAAGGCCTATCTAGTCAGGAAACTATTCTTCGAAGTCCTAGAAGCGTTGAAGAAGCTTAAAAGACTAGTTTTGCCTTGCCTAGAAGTATCGGGGAAAAGTCTAATCAATAAGTAGTGCAGCCAGTGTTGAAAGTGATTTATCGATCAGTGTTGGCAAAACTTATCATAAAAATATATTTATACAAGTGAATTGAGGACATTATTTTTCATTAGTAGCATTTTGCTAATCGTATATGATTTATATTATACAATAAATTAAAATATTATTTTCAATATAGCTTGCTTTTGATTTTATTAAATAATACCGAATTTATTTTTTGATAATGTATATTACAAAATTTAATTACTAATAATTGTGTAAAAGTGCACTTACGTCAGTAGCTTAATTCATATACTTTATAATTAATTAGCTAGTTATTTTGATTGCACGACACTTGTGCCAATATCTAGTAGTGCAAAGCTTAATTAAAAATATAACACCTCGCTTTATTGTCTTCACTGGTTACAGTAGGTTCGTTTGTTAACCAGAGGATCGGAATTGCGATTCAACGGGGAAATGCTGCTAGCATTCTTTCCACCATACCACGTGGTCATTATTTATACAGTAAAAAAGTTTTAATAAATATATATTTCGAGCTTTAATTTAATTTTTTAAGCAAAAAGTTAGCTAATCTCTAAACACATTATTATTGTAATTAACTCACCATGTAATGACTTGTCTTTCTCAGCGTAATGTTATTTTTAAATGTTGCAGATCGCAAATGATTTTACATTCGCACTAACTTTGTTATCTTGACGTGTACGTACGTAATCTAATTGCAAATATTCGGTACTATCCCACCCTCACGGGCGTGACATGAATTCAATATTAGCCCACCATAATGCATATATCTTTACAAAATAGATATTTCATTTTCTCAGCTTGACACAAATTTAATTTATATTTAAACAGTCGATATATTTGATCACAAAACTTTATATGAATAGTAACAAATTTTCGCAATAAATATTAACTGGATAGCGTTTATAACAATAACGTATCCTGGATAATATTATAAATTTTAAATATAACGTGACTTCCAAAATTTACTATCACACGATCATAATACAGTTTTGTTCTTATATTATGTGTATATTTACAAATGAGTAGAGAGATAATTGAATCTTGTCAAATATGCTAATTACTAACGTGTAAGAAATCGTTCCCACAACTACGAGCACAAAAATTAAGTGAAAACTCAATTATATTCAGCCCTTTGAGAGCGAAACTAGACTGGTAACTACTTTTCCATCTGTCAACGAGGCTAGTGCACGGTGCCTTAATTACGAGGGAGGACGCGAGTGGCGTCGAGTTAATTAAAGGAAGTTTGCACTAGAGCTAGCGCGCGGGTGCGCACGTAATGGCGACTCGACTCGGCTGTGCTCGACTCCGAGCCACGCGGTATGTGAGGGCTCGCATGACATGCAAATTATTTGTTGCACGACTTGCATGTTACACTCGCAGCGTACTATTCACTTGTTTCGTGAACACTCGTTACATTACGGTTTTGAAATAGGTCGTTTGTTTACAAGGTGAAGTAATAGACAAAAATAAAGTACGATGTGCGAAATATTCACTTATTCGTAGTGTTACACGATTTTGATGCAGAGCTCTAGTTATAAAAACAATGACTTCATTTTATTTTACGTTTGTATGTAACAAGTATTTTCATAAAATATCAATTTATGCATTTGTTTCCACTGACATTTCGTATTGTTAGAATGTATCTTTAAATAAGTTTTTTAAAATCATCGATATTAACAAACACTACGATGACAATTGAATAATTGTTTTTTTAATCTACAAGATATTATACAAGAAGTGTGGTAAAACTTGTGCTTGTTCAACACCGAACACGACAAATTAATAGGTTTGAACGATAAGCCTTTATAGTTAACGTATTCGAATGTAATTTTTTAATTTGCGCATTTATACAATTCGATTAAAACAACTAATTTAGGATCCCATTTTGTCTATGGTAAAGTAGACTCAAAAGTTTCAGCAGAATTATGTTAACTTTTAAGACAACGATCGTGAGGCAAGTTCTAATCTACGTGGTGCCTAACAGTAAATTCTCAACTTTCGCAAAAGTTATATAAACAACACAAACTTAATCGCGTACATTGAAATAGTAAAAAAAGTAATTGTGCGTTCAAATAAAAAAAAATAAAAAAAATGTTTTTCCTCTATTTTCTTTTAAACTGAAAAATGGCCGTTGTTATTAAAATTTACAATACATTTCTTAACACTGTACCTGATCTTTATTCTCACTTGCTTTTCTCATTTTCCTTTTGTTGATACGATACTTGTGGCAGGAACGAAGTACGAGTAGATAGGCCAGCAACTGGGGTAAAAGGTTTTTAATTTCGTTGGTAACTACATCAAAAAGGCATAATAAGTATGAATGTAGTGATATAAGAGAAATTTCGAAAAGATAAAAGGGGCCCCTTTAATCTGATCCAGGCTGGAAGTAACGATGTTTTCATCTAGACAATGATGAATAAAAATGATTAAAAAGTTCCTCGATTTAGACATATGTTGAGTCTAAGCTTGAGTCTAATGCTTATCTATATTATTATCCAGACTGGTTGACGTTTATGTTTATCGAAAATTCCTCAGGGTTTAAATAAATGTTCTATGTAATGGAATAACAATTATTCCATTTTTCGATGACCGCGTTTCTAAGAATGTAAGAAAGTATCTTTGAATAAATACATTTAAATAAGTTATGTTTTGAATTAGGAATCAGCTCCTATTTTTAGTTTTTTTAGTAATTTAAAAAATAAAAAAAGTACTACTATTCTGAGTTGTATGACAAAACATAATAGTTGTTTTTTAATTTCAGTTTAAGGTGAGGCCAATATATAGAACGTCGTTTTTACAAATATTTCTAAGCATTAATTGTCAATTATATTAAGCGTAACAAGTAGCTTAATAATTTCAACATCCCTCGAGACTAAACGCTGACCTACCATGCAATATTCATGAATACAAACAAACAACAGACACTTTTTATAAATTAATTAAAAAGCGAATATATAGTACTACATAAATATTGGTTTGTAACCATGCTTTTTAATTTAATGATAAAGTTCGTCAATGATTTTTTTTTTAATAATAAATCAGGATTCAGGAAATAATGTTTCAGGATTAATAAGCGTTTACATATAATTCTCTAGTTCTTTACACCTGTAATGGCGTGCGAGTTGCTATTTCCTTTAACTAGCATGTTTGTTAAGTGAGCCGGTACACACTTATATGCTCCTCACGTGTTTATGTACCTTTGTAAACAATATATACTATGTAGTTTAATTGTTCCCTATTACGCAACACGATCTAATTACTAGTTCCTTAAGCTTGTGGGTGTCAAAGTTTATATGTATGCGTTTTATGATCTGTATTTTCTTATTAATCAACAAATTGTCTGATTAATTATAAACGGATGATTTTGTGGTGTTTTAGGGTGTTGGCCGTTATTCAAACTCAAACTCAAATTGCTTTATTCAATATAGAAGTATTACACTTTCTTATTGATGGTCAATTGAAACAGTACCACCGGTTCGGAAAAGAAAATATCCTGACCTGAGAAGACCCGGCGAAAGAAATTCAGCTGGTTCTTTTTTTTGTCTCATATATTATATAAGCAATTTAAATGAAATGAGATAGCCAGGAGGCGATCGTTTCATTCCAGAGGTGTGCTTTTTTAAATTTGGCAATAGAGGCATTTTGAACGTTTTCTAGGATCCTGTTGTAAAACCGTATACATTGCCCCACAAAGGAGTTACTGACTCTATGCAGTCGAGTAACAGGTGTAACAAGTTTGTGTTTGTTCCTTGTACCAATGCTAAGAGTTACTTATGTGACAGTGAAAAAAGTAGCCCATGTCCTTTCTCGAAGTTCAAGTTTACTTCTAAAAATTTCCTCAAATTCAGCGGTATGGTCCTGAATCATCCGCATACATGCTCCTACCCTTATCACAATTTTATTTAGAGGTCGGCACAGCATCTCCTTCTTCCAAACATATCTGCCTAACGTCATCTTATAAGTACCATTAGTTCATCCAACCATTGTTTCTTTGTTCGTCCCCTACCTCTACATTTATCCACATGCTCAAGAACTTCTTCAAAACATGGACCTCATCCCTCCGTACATTTACCTATGTTATAAAAAAAATCTTACCCACATACCTTGTCTTCCCATTATTTGTAGTCTTTCGATCTGCAAGCTGCAAACCAACTGTAGTTTCTGAATACCTCACACATACCATACATAAGTAAAATACATCGTTCCATGAAATATTCAAATCCGGTATATACCGGACCGTCAAAATGTACCTGATAGGTTTTAATGAAATTCCTGAACAAATGTATGTCTAATGGAAAACCATTGTTTTTCATATCGCTTAAACTACTTTATTAAAATATAGTTAATGTTATGTTATAAAAGTACAGGCTTCGTTAATATTTGCAGATTATGTAAATAGCTTACGTAATTAACGTTTTATATTGTTTCGCGGCATAGAACCTCCAACATTAATAAGCGTCGTAAATATTTCATACTTCCACTAACCCTATACATTTACACTGAAGTGTTTTCTCATAAAAACTCGAGCGACTTTAATTGAACTGCATTTAAGGTTTTATTTTCTCTATTATTTTTAACATTTTGCTGTCTTTTTGTGTTAGAAATAATTGCATTAATTAACATTCTGGAATATAACATTTAAGCATACTTATTTTTTGCTATAATCCGGAATGGCAAAAAGCTTCTCTCGATGGTTTCTTCTTTAATACTAAAAAAATGTACTCTGCAAAGTTATCTGGCGATTACATTTTATAATATTAAGCCAGGCGTTGAATACGCCACCTAAGGCAATATTTATTTCAAGCACTATAAATACCACTTTTCAGTTACATTCCACTGACCATTTGAAGTGTAAATTGACCATTTTCTTGCTCACTCCGTCTTTTATCCTGAATACTTAAGTACAAAGTTAATTCAAACCCTCATTTGTATTTTTCTAACTACAGTAGTGTTTCGAATTACACTAAAATGTAAGATTTCGTAGCTGAAACAAAAATCAAATAACTTTAAGTCTTTGTTTGCATATTTTAGTCAGTATATTTTGTCAGCCCACCAAAGTACTAATATATAGAGGCTTAAGTACCTTTTTGTATTGATTTATGTTTTGATGACACGAGTTTTCTATAATTGGGTGGCACTAATATTCTTAACTAGAAATAAGGAGAATAATATTGATCGATGTAAAGGTTGCTACTTAATACTTATTTATTCATTACTACTTACAAAAAATAACTCTAAATCGATTGAAATGAATACAAAAACTATGACATGGTTTTTCAGCGATAGCGTAAAGGTACAACAAAGTGCATCCAAAAAAAACATAGTAAATATGAACAGACATGGACGTTCTATTCTATATACGTACAAAATCGCTAATTTTGTTTACGGTTCTCAAATTAAGTGTTAGAATTTTATTCCATGATAAAATTTTAACAAAAAGAAAAACCGACTTCAAACAAAACAGTATTTTAAAACAAATTAAAATGCACTAAAAAGTAATAAAAATAATTGCATATTTAGCATATTTTTGAGAGTCCTCCTAGGTAAAATGAAATGAAAAATATTAGACTACTTAAAAGTCGATTTACGATTATATAACGTAGTTATAGTTATTGTTATATTTGGAGCCGGTGTCAGCCACAGGCACACGATTCAACAATCAAAAGAAAGAAGCGATACGAGCCTCTTGATTGAGCCATATAATATCGTATAAAAGGTAATTTGTAAGAAACTTTTCTTAAAGTATTCTCGTATTGTTTTTTGATACGTATAGTATAGGGTTGGAAGACACCGACTCCAAATATAGCAATAATTATAACTACATTATATAATCGTAAATCGACTTTTAAGTAGTCTAATATTTTTCATTTCATTTTACCTAGGAGGACTCTCAAAAATATGCTAAATATGCAATTATTTTTATTACTTTTTAGTGCATTTTAATTTGTTTTAAAATACTGTTTTGTTTGAAGTCGGTTTTTCTTTTTGTTAAAATTTTATTTATTTTTTGATTTTAAGTGAAGCTGATGTGTCTACATCAGCTTCACTTAAAATCACATACACACATAACATAACATTTTTTTCTTAATATGGATAGATTAAGCGTGCCGTTTATATATATCAGAAACTACTTCAGGGACAATTTCAAAAGAAACTTTCGAATAAAGCAAAAATAGACTTTTGAAAATGCGGCTTTAATACGTCATGCGGCATAAACTACAAGGTACCACCCTCGAATGAGCTGTAATCGACCTCAGTAAAAAAACTTTGCAAAAGAGCTGTTCGTATGCTATGTCGTTCATCATATGACATCACATCATATACACAAAATTTGATTAAAGACAGAAAGAAATTCTGCCCCAAATCGCACCCTAACTGTAAGCCGTTTAGGAGTTCCGTCAATACATAGTATAAAACAAAGTCGCTTTCTCTGTCCCTATATCTTTAAAACTACGCAACGGATTTTGATGCGGTTTTTTTTAATAGATAGTGTAATTCAAGGGGAAGGTTTGTGTATATAATAAATGAACAATATAGTAAAGAAACACTGACAATTTTAGAAGTTTGCAATGTGATGTCGTAAATAAACAAATTCTTTAGTATATTTAGTATCAGTATTGCACCCGTGAGAAGTCGGGGCGGGTCGCTAGTTGATTATAATATTCGATTATGACAATTACATGAACATGACCACGTTCCGGAAGGTGATTCAAATATCCAAGAAACCCATAAGTAAAAGATTCGACCGAGTATTGCTAACGTGCTCCTCAGAATTGTTCCGTTCCCTCCCGTTCCCTTAATTTGTCATGGATCCTGTGCTCAGAACCTTACCAAACTTTCATCAAACTACCCTTAAAGTATATTCTTTATAATAAAAAAAGAATCATCAAAATTGGTTAACGTGATTTTGAGTTATTCACCTATTTGTCGCGCATATACATAATGCAAATTTAAGACTTATGTCGTTTTCATACGGATACCATCATCGGAAAAAATAAAAAAAAAAATGGGACCCCACGGGAAGCACTACCTTTCAAACAAAAAAAAAAATCAAAATCGGTCCACCCAGTAAAAAGTTATGAGGTAACAAAATAAAAAAAAAAAAAAAAAATACAGACGAATTGATAACCTCCTTTTTGAAGTCGGTTGAAAAGACAATGTAACGGCTTAAAAACTATTTCAATGTTTTTATCATCCAAGACCCGACTTGTACAGCCCAGTTGCGTGACTCTGAAATTAACTTGCGTGACGAAATTTAAGAGAGTTCACTTACAAGAAAATACTGACGACTTTGTCCAATCAGATTGTGTAAAATTATGAATTTTCTTTCTTTACGTGTGTGTTTTGTTTTGGTTCTATATATTTATCTATTTTTTGTATTAACAAACAGACACAAAAAAAAATATAAATATAAGACAAAAAATATTTAATTAATTGAATCATCAAACATCGGCGAAACTTCACGACATATGTCTGATTATAATTATCAACAAATTCTAATATTCTCATTTACACTTTTATTGTATTAAAAAAAAAAAAAAACAGAAACAAAAAGTTTTGTTGTTGTAAATTATGTGCTTCTAGTGTCAAATTACTTCAACAACAAATCTCAGGCAAACTTAATGTTAATTTTGTGATTAAAATTTATCTCATGCTGATTAGTGAATGAAAATCTTCATCGGAAGGAAACCTACCCGTCGATTTTATATTTTACAAATATAAACTCCGTTTGTAGGGGAATATGTGTGGCAGCTACAAACATTCTCAGCCGTATATATGTATGTCGCAGTCATCTGATTGAAACTGCCGTTTGATTGTATGACTAGCACGTTTATTAAATTTCGTCATTCATAGTCATAGACATAAAAACTGCGACATATATATCCTCCGAAACATTTTAAAGCAGAGAGAAATAAGCATTTCTTCAAGGGGAAAGGAAACCATTCCCCAACAATGGGATACTTTTACAACTTTACACATATATAATTCTATCTTAATCTAAAGGTATAAAAATATTTTCTCTATTAAAAACGATTGCAGAAATATGAAACGATAACAATAAAAGATAAAACAGTCGAGTCTTTTTATTTCACGAATGTTCTACAACAGAATATTATGATCGGCAATTTCATCTCCGTATCTTGCAATCTTATTCAGCTTTTCATTGCAAATGGGATTCTTACATCTCAAACGTGTCATACCGTTACAGTCGGTTACAAAAGTAATTTGAATAGAATAATATTTCATCTGTAGGTATAAGAATTAATTCATTTATTGAATAATATTTGTTACTATGTATTTGTGGAAGATCATATATTTTAATCAAATTCCGGTCTTATAACACGGTTGTGTAATTGACTCAAATAATAAGTCTTTGTAAAAAGGTATCACATTTCCTTATTAGTAGAGTCAGAGCAGCATTTGTATTGGGTTATATTATCTAAATGTGACTGTGTAGGCGGAGTAAAATGTCCCTTACAAATAAGACGACAAAAACTTAATTCGTCCTGTCATGATCTATGCGAGCCCTGACTTTGCATAATCACCTCAGAATACTTTCTGCAACCTTTTTTAAGACAGCCAAACAACACACAATACGTTGATAGACTCAAGCATGTCACCTCGTTCAGACCAAATCTCCCAAACAGACTCAGGCATCCTATGCACGTTCTGAACGACAAAGACGATCGCATCACTATCGCAAACGGGCCAGTCGTAGGTAAAACACTACAGACCTCACACCTACAATGTTTCAGATCCTAGATTACTGACGTCACCATAGCGCTCGTGAAGTCAATCTAACAATCAGTACTACGAACAGAAGTGCTCCATACTCAATGGTCAACGCCAAAACGATCCACAAACACAAAAATCAACAGATCAGAAGTGGTTCAGTGTTGAATACTGCACTATGGAACTGCTCTTAACCTTTTTTTTTTTATTAGCCAGATGAGTGTATTTGTAATCAGTGTTTAGAGATAAATGCTTTGACTTGTAAATTTGTTTTACTACATAAACATTTCTTCCTCCCCTTCTTTTTTTGCCCTCCATATAATAATACATATAACCGTGATTTAGTCGAGTTTATACATATTATAATACGAATTTCAAACAAAGAAAACATAACTTATAATGACCATGATATTTGACTTTCAAATATTTCTAGTTTGTAAAGTAAATAACACATTAACTACCAAAATCCGTGCTAATTAAAATCCACATTTATTAACAGTCCAATATTATCTATGTGTTTATGATTATAATTTAAATGTTATAAGCCTTTATATGCGTATATTGTAATATCGATAATATGTTTCAGTTGTGAGTATTCGAGTAACATATGAATTAAAAAGAATATATTTTAAATTTCAAACTAATTGGGAGAGAAACGTGTACATTTTTATGTATGGCATATTTTGAAGATTATTTTTGTTTCGAGTTCAATATAGCTTTTAGTCCATATCATTTTCATTGCTCTCTGAAATTGATATATTTTTTAGAAGGCTTTTTGCGTTAAGTTTAATTTTGGATCAAAATATTTAATTTGAATGTTTCCAAATAGCTCCAAATACTGCGATAACTTGCACCAACAAGTTATATGCAAGCTTAGTTTGCGGTTTCGTCGTAATTGTCTTGAAGCTGGAACAACTATCGATGAAGTTAGGAAAAACATTTTAAACGAGTTTTCCCGTATCGATTTCTGCTCCGGGCTTTTGCTTATCTAAGAGAGGTTTAGAACAAGTGGAGTATAATTTAAATGAAGAAGTTTTAAAATAATTGCATATCATTTATACAGATATTCACACAGATAGTAAAAAGATTTAAAAAAATACATAATTCCCTTGTAGTCAAGTATTCTATATTTAATCTGTGCATTATTGATGTTCGCAAATAGCATAATATATTATAGTAATGTTTTAAATGTTTTTATTAAATAATTTAAAATTTAATTGAATGAAATGAAATAGATACTCAATGGTATTTTATTATTTAAGAAAAATAAATATATAACACTGTATTCATAATTTCATAAAAATAACATTGGGAATATTAAAACTGAAGTTATTAATATGTACTATTTCTGAATAGTACTTAAATTATAATTATAAAATATAATTAATTAATAGGGACTGTTTAATACGAATTGATATATTGTATATGAAAGGAAGTTTATTACATATGTTTTTATTAAATTTATATAGTGTGTGTGTACCTATGTATTATTATAAAATGGTATTGTTTGCCATAGGACTCCTATGAATGTGAAGTTACTACGTTTTACAGATATTAATTAATTGTATGTTGTATGTGTTGAAAAAATGGTATAGGAAGGCGGATGGGCAAACGGGCTATCTCGTGGTAGGTGGTTGATATCGCCCATAGATATTGGCGCTGCAAGATATATTAATCATTTCTCCTATCACTCCAATGCGCTACCAACCTTGGATGTAAAGATTTTATGTCCCTAGTGCTAACATAACATAGGGACATAACAGCTACTGGATCACCCTTCAAACCGGAACACAACCATACTAAGTATGTATATTTTGCCGTAGAATATATGATGATGAGTGGGTTGTTTTCTGATGCTACGTCTAAGTTGTGTCGTACTATACGTGCTCAGCATTATCGAGTTAAAATTTAAAAGTAGAATGACAAGTATTGAAAAGTCACCGATTCATTTAATAAACTCTCGGTACAATTTAGTCATTATTTATAAATTACAGATTATAAGTGCGTTAGTTTTGTTTGAATTAGGATCATAATTATTAAAGCAATTGATTCGAAGCGGTTTAATTGAATAGCCGGAAACCAAGTTATGATACAATAAAAAGTTACTTCGGAGGAGGTCCAAAAGTTCCGCAACGTGTAATTGTTTTGACCAAACAATGAACTACCCTTAACGTAGGATATTTAATTACTCACATTATATAAGAGAGTTAAGGTTATCTGGTACATATCCGCTTTCTATAGTATCCGGGACTTAAAGCTCTTTCTACCAGGCAGGCCATTGTCCTTTTTCGACCCATTTAAATTTCGTCTACTACCGAGTATGACGTATATTATTATTGAAATTAATTAAGCATCTGTTATGATGTACGAACGAATAATCTGAGCGTTGCTCAAATTTTTTTGACTTTATCATCTTCACTAATATAGCTTAAATTAATTTATTGGCGTTGAATTACTCTAAACAGCTATTTTAAGATAATAAATACGCATGTTATATGTATATAACTAATTTTCTCCTAAGCGGTTAGACCGATTTCGATAAAAAACAAATGTATTTGAACCCGGTAGGAAGTGCTGAGATCGGAAAGTTTTTATTATTCTTTTTCATCCTAACGAAGGCGTCTCGACTTTTCTTGTCAGTTATAGGGTAGTTTTATTAATGTGAGGTTAACGGCCTATCGTAATAGTGTCTTTAAACTTGATACATCAATACAGTATCTGTATTATTTGATTTATTTATTCACGTATATTATAACTTAAAAACAATAATAGTCCTAAGAGCAAGCTACGTGTCACTTTTGATTCATTTCTTTCGTTTTATAAAAAACAGACTACAGAGTATTTTTTACTTTAAAGCTTAAAGTGACAGTAATTAAATAAATAAATTATTTTGTCGTATGGTTTTATTTATTGTAATGATAATTTATCATGAACAATACTCTAAGCACTAAAATTATAATTGACGTAATCTTTTTCAATATTAAATCATATTTTATGAAATCCGATTTTTTAACATTTTTAGATGCCTTTCAAAATAAGATAATTTTTTTGAATATGCATAAGAGCGAGCCTCTAGTGAACGTTTTATTGAGGCAACATGAGATGTTTTAAAATTGCTACCAAAACTGGAACGCGCCCGGAAGGCTTCAATTATTTAGTTCCTCGGCTAGACAAACTCGTGTAGGATGAGGAAGTTAATAATATGAGGAGGCTAACATTTTAGCGTAGAAATATCGACGAGAAATATACTGTTCAGTATCATAATTATTAAGATATATAACTATCTCTCAATAACTCTGAACCCAACCGATTTGTTAGGATCGAGATACATTTCATAGCGATACATACATTGAAGTAAATTTTCCAAGGTCAAATTTAAATAACGTTGTTGGACACGCATTTTGTTATTGATGTATGAATTTAATATATTACATTAACAGCCTGTATATTGCCCACTGCTGGACTAAGGAAGGATTCCTTAGTCCAGCAGTGGAAAGAAGGTTCGGAGCATTTTTAGTTGGTGGATAAACATTGAAGAGAATGTGTGATGTGGCAGAATTTCGTTGAAATTAGTCACATGCAGATTTCCTCATGATGTTTTTCTTAAGTGGTGTTTGCTTGGGTTTGAACCAACAATCATCTGATAAGATTCATTTGTTCTAATCACTGGGCCATGTCGGCTAAATTTAATATATGTGTCTGTATAAATAAAAATACAAATTTTGTCAGAGTATTATTGTGATGAGAAGTACAGAAAAATTCTATTACCCATTTGTACATATTTTCGTAAAAGCGTATACGTGTTAAAATTTTATAATTTACCAATGCATAACTCCGATCGTTGAAAATGTTAAAATATTTTCAGTGTCAAAATATTTTACCCGCAAAAAATCTGATGAAAGTCGTAGCGATTCAATTAGTTGCCGACCGACTAATGTTAAGTTACTCTTCTTTGTGTTCTGTTTAAGCTTTTAATTTTAATAAGACAAATTCCTTTTTTTTAATTTTTAAAATGTCGATGTTGTTTAATAATCTGTTCATGCCAGTATTTTAGGTTGAGTATGTTTTTTATTGAGCCCGGGCAATCTCTTAATAAAACTTTTTACTTTATTCCATATTTATTTTTGCACAAGTTTTAATTTACTGTACTGTTCACGGATTATAATAAACGTAACGTGTTCACAGACTATATGTGCTGTATCTCCGAAGAGCAATAGCGTCATAGTGGCGGAAAACTTTAATTTACATATTTAACGATACATAGATCTACTTTATACATCTATTTGTTCAGCATATTTATTGAAAAGTCTGAGTCTAATTGTATTAGCTACTAGTTGTCATAACGCAAAATAAATAAATACGTTAAAAATTATAGGTTTATTTAATACTATACCATAGTATTATATACATAGTTAGAATCGGTTCTTTATAATATTTTTTATTTTATATCTTTTATAATCGATGGTGTCAGAAGTATAACGAGCTTTTAACACCGTCAGTGCGCTGAACCATGAAATCTAAAGGTTTAATTGTGCCTGTAATTAAACTTGTTCACTCACATGGACTCCTTTGTTACGGGTAACTCTATACATAGTCTTGATATTTGTTGGTAAGTGATAATTGCATGGTATTCTCCCTGACGGACCGACACAAAGCCTTAAATCTAAGATAGTCCTGTCATTTGTCTTCGGGCGTTAATTGGTAAAACAACGAGGCATACATTTAACCTACTTTATGTTCGTTTGCTTTTAACATATAACAGAATTTCACATAATATGTTACTCTTGGGAAATACGTAATAAACTTAACGACGTCGAGTCATTAGGCTGAAACTTTTACATATATCAACGAGAGAGGCCATCAACATCCAGTTTTAAGTAACACTTAATGAATAACTTATAACGCGTCTGTTTATCACCTTTAAATGGCGCAGTTAGTTGTGGAAGAGACCTCAGAATAGATCACTTTATGGTAGAGCTTTGTGTAAGATACCACTCATGGGCTGGCTGGGCTGGTACCACTCACTTATATAAACCATTAATTCTATCGCTGAACAGCAGTACTCGGTATTGTAGTGTTCCGGTTTGAAGGGTGAGTGAGCCAGTGGAAATAACATCTTAGTTATCAAGATTGGTAGTGCATTGCCGATGTAAGAAATGGTTTATATTTCATACAGCTTAGTAGCTTACCAACTTATCAGCAGTTGCTCATTTGGCAGTTTGCTCATCCGTCTAATACATCACAATTTATTTTTTATGATCCATATTATATAAAAAACAATATTGATTGTTTCTGTACACACTACAGCCTATTTCAACCACGAGAAGAAGAAAGCAAAATAAGTTAATTTGACATGGAACTGACGCGATATTATCGATCGAGATTATCTAAAATATTTATATTAATGGAGACATTATCCAAATACGTAATTCTAAGCTTTATTTACTTTAGCTTCTTTTTCGAGTGAAATAGGTGAGATGCACATATGTAGAATGATAGGTATGATAGAAACTATTGGGTTATCTTACTCAATCTCGCTACTGGAGACGAAAGCGTGAATATTTTGCATACACGACGAGAGTCTTTACGACGATATGTGCTTTCAGACCGAAAGACCCGCTGGGTTTCTTTCGCCGGTTCTTCTTAGGTCAGGGAGTTTCTTCTTCCAAATCGGTGGTAGTGTTTAATTTGACCATCAATAAGAAGGTTTAGTGCTTTTACATTGAATAAAGTTATTTGAGTTTGAGAATTTGTTTGGAAGTTTTTTAGTACGTTAGAATTTTTACGTCGAAATGTGCAATTAAGTTCAATATGTTAAAACTAAAAGTATATTTTTTGCATGCCATTTCTGTTCGATTGTTCTAAGAACTGTGCTCCAAATTCAGGTGTTTCCTAAGAAGCAGCGTAAATGTTTACAGTGTCTATACCCTCTTCATATTGAGAGCGACAATGACACGAACTTAAGCTTGTCAATTGTCAATAGGTCACTAAATCTATAACAGCTTTTATGTTCTTAAGCCATTATTACTTTAGAATATTTTAGTTATTATGACATCTATACCTACAAAGATTTTTTTTCCAGAAAAAAAAAATTCAGAGAAGTTTTAAATGCATAATATTATTATGTATGTAGTGTTATAAGTAAAAATAAAATTAGAGTCAATATGTATTTTTTTAATATTTGATTTTTTTTTCTACAGTTGTTTCATTTTGCCCACCTTGTGATAACTAGTTTACCAGTCGTATATTACTAAAGTGTAATCAAATATTTTAAAGAAATATGTATAAACATATTATTTTATACAGACTACCCTAATTTTATTAGGGAAACTAAAGAAAACTCTGAAATCTGTAAATTTATAAATAACAGTAATTTTATGTTTAACTGAACTACTTTCGAGGCTTAGGGTATTAGTTGAAAGGTTTTAAAATGTGGGTTTGAGTGTAAAATAAGGAGTTTTAATTTTAATCTGAATCATAAATTATGTTTTAAATTGTAATTTTGGATATAGGCATACATATGATTTCGGATGATCTTATGACAATTATGCAGAGTGTAAAATGCGTTTTCTTGAATGCGGCCTTATGAATGCTTTCTATCGAAAAATTGAGAAGCTTAATAAAATCAGTGAAAAATCAACGACGATGTATGATAATCACTGAATATAACATGACTGACTTAATATATAAAGATATAATTATACTAGGTGATAGCTTCGTTTGGATGAAATGAATAAAACTAAACAAACACGTTTTAATAATTTACTTAACATATAAATTGTTTATAAATGTTGTGATTATCAAACCCATATTCTCTGTTTAGGTGGTAGCGTAAACTCACAATAATTATTCTCTACACAGCTTTCTGAACGCACCCGTAAACGTCAAGCATAGCCGCCCGTTGAACTGTCATGTCATTATTTCGGATATATTTCGGTTATTCTGGATAGGATCGGTACTATCGTAGACCTGAACAGAATCATTTATATAGATAACATATAAAATTGTTTTGTTTTTACACTATATTGTTAAGAAGATCGGTTTAGCTTTTACGATCACTTAAAATAAAATATACAGGCAGGACAACGTCTGCGTGGTTTTATTGTTTATATAAGAACATAAAAATATTATACCACAATCAGTATCCTTATGTTGTATAATATATATGCTCGTAATCGTATTGGGCAAATTCAATAAAAAATTTTTAGTACCTATTACAAATAATCTGGGCAATCTAGACATTCGGTGATACATAAACTTACAACAAGCTGATAATAATTGGTAAAATTGATCAAAATATAATTATAAATAAAATGTTGAATTTCACCAGCAAAACGGTCAGTTCTATCATAATAATACCCCAGATGAAAACTGTAGATCACAAAATTATCTACAAAAAATGCGCTCTAGATAAAAGTAAACTTTTGAAAACGTTTAGTAAACATGGCTCAGAAATGAGATGGGTCTGTAATTATTCAATAAGGTTTCATGTCCTTTTCGAACGAGAGCACCAGCACATTACTGTGCCATGACTGTCATGTGTAAAACATTAAGTTGTTGAGTTGAAATAACTTCTGAAATACCTTAAGGACCGGTGAACCACCTTGTCGTGCCTTCAGAAGCTTGGTTCTCAGTCCCTTAACATCAGGGCCTAGTTGTTTTTGAGTTGTCTGAGTGCTATTCTAATTTCGTATCGTATATCTAAGGCTCGAATACAGACAGGATTAAACGTGTTCATCTGTTCATAGAACTTGTCGATATTTCCCAAAAATTCAGGTGTTGTTTTTAAATATCATACTTTAAACATAGCTTTTTGTATTATACTTTGACTTATCAGGAAGATCTTTCCTTTTCCTTTTATTGGAAATTTAATAATACAAAAGATAAGGCTTTAAAAAAGGTTGCACATATATAAGTCTACGACCTGCGTTTCTCTCAAGATCCATGTTCTCTAATCGTCGAACTTCTTGAAATTTTTACACTAAATATTTTTCGTCTACTAACGTATTTTATATTTGTACTAACAAGGTTACAAAAGTTATTTACCTAAATTCAATAATTGGTACTGTACTGAGAAATAGTTGGTATTATTTTAAAATGTTATAAACTGCTAACATTTTCGCCGAACCCGTGTAGCTACTGACCCATAACCTTGGTCCACTTTTATAAAATGGCGCTATTTTCCGTCATGCATAGAAATTTTATTGCTAATAACATACATGAATTATCTGATATTCCTTTTTTAAATAGTTCAAAGAACTTTAAGGCCGCCAAAGAACCTGCGAGCCCCCTGGTGCTGCAAATGTCCATGGGCGTTGGTAGTCACTTTCCATCAGGTCAGCCACATTCTCGTCTGCCACATATTACATTAAAAAAATCGTTAATTTTCAGCTTCAAGAAATAAGGTTTTCCCATTAGCACATGGAACCCCAAAAATATATATTTGTACAGTGTAAATCTCGATAGTTTCAAATTGTGTTTCGGCAATATTAATAAAATAAACTGAATGTTATTCGAACATGTTGTTACAGGGTTTTTATTAATTTTCATGCTTGCTAACTTTTATATTTAATTGATTGGATGCAGCAGATTTAATTTGTGTTTCACGAGTACAGACTTGACAAATTCAATACAGTGCGGTAAATTCTATTAAATATTTCTATATATGTATGTGTATAACTGGAATATACTGGATTTAAATATGGACGATCTTGAAATTAACTTTGTTTTAGGAAAATAAACTTAAACTTTATTTAAGTAGTCTTTTACAAGCACCTTTGAATCGTCATTTTACAATTACGTGAAGCTACCACCGGTTCGGAAAGTAAATTCTACCGAGAAAACTGGCAAGAAACTCAGTAGTTACTCTTTTTCAACATTTAAAAAATACAGTCATGTAAGATGGTCTCATGACCTATTTTACTACAAACAGAACACACATAAACACATACAAGAGACATAACATATGTGTGTGTTGTAATTATTTTACTTACCAGTATATCGGTTTGATTCGAACCATGTTGATAAATATTGAAAGTTCGTAAGGGGTTCTAAGAAATGGCATCAGAAGTTTAATCAATTTCTTCAAGTGTCACCTGTCAACCCGGAGACGCGATATCGGAGATTCTAGAAGTTTATGGAAACAATACAGTTATTATTATTATCAAATAAACATTAATAATTAAAAATTAAAAGTACGTACTTAGGGATTGTACTGTGTATTTGTAAATGTATATTGTTAAGAAATTTCGCGTCAAATATTTATATTTACTTTTTGATTGGTTGTTTTATAAATGGGTATGGAGTACAATGTTGAATTAAAAAACATATATAATAAATTAAATGCGATGAAAATTTAATATTTTATGTAATATTCACTATATATGTACATGCGTGATAAAGCTAAAGCTCGCCTTAGAAAATGGTCGTCTGATGATGACCGGTACAGATTACTGCGAAACCGATGCAACAAATTATACTATAAGCGAAGCGTAGATACGTCCATCCACGACACTATTCATAATTCTGACAGTAAACAGGTCTGGAATTTCCTAAAAACTTGCGGTGTTGGTAAAGTTCCCGTTTCTGGTGACAATTTAGTGGATCTCAATGCTTTAAATTCACATTTTTCTACATCTCCTATTGTTTTTGACGATGTAATTAAATCAAATACTATTTCGGACTTGTCCAAACATGTATTACCGCAATGTTCTTCTTTTTCTCTTCAGCCAGTTACCGAAGATGTTGTAAAGAAACATGTATCATCGATTAAATCAGCTGCAGTTGGTAGTGATTCGATTTGTTCCAGAATGATTCTCCCTATTCTCTCTGAGCTCCTTCCTGACCTGACGCATCTGTATAATTACTCCATATATACCTGCACTTTTCCGTCAGTATGGAAAAATGCTCACATTATCCCTCTACCTAAAATGCCTAAACCTAGTTCTCCTTCACACTATAGATGAATTTCAATCCTCCCTTTTCTTTCTAAAGTTTTGGAATATATCATTGACGAACAGTTGGCGTTTTACCTCGTGTCTAATCGTCTCCTGAGCACTTGGCAGTCTGGTTTTCGAGCTGGTCACAGCACGGTTACAGCGCTTCTAAGGGTTACGGAGGACATTCGATACGCTATGGAGAATCGTCAACTTACTGTAGTTGTATTGCTTGATTTTAGCAATGCATTTAACTCGGTAGATCATGATGTTCTTTTATGCGTTTTACGATCTTTAAAGTGTCATCCTCTGCGTGTATCTGGTTTGAATCATATCTTCGAGGACGCTCGCAGTGCATTCAGTTGGGTGAATTAAGCTCAAATTGGAGCGCGCTTAATTCGGGCGTTCCTCAAGGCAGTGTGCTATCCCCTCTTTTCAACCGACTTCAAAAAGGAGGAGGTTATCAATTCGTCTGTATTTTTTTTTTTATGTTTGTTACCTCATAACTTTTTACTGGGTGGACCGATTTTGATAATTTTTTATCAAAATCAGTCTATAATAAGTAAGAGTAAGTAAGTCTATCATAAATAAGTCAGTAAAAAACTTTGCAAAAGAGCTATTATATGTTTGTACATCATATGACATCACATCATATACACAAAACTTGATTAAAGACGGTAAGAAATTCTGCCCCAAATCGCGTCCTAACTGTAAGCCGTTTAGAAGTTCCGTCAATACATAGTATAAAACAAAGTTGCTTTCTCTGTCCCTATATCTTTAAAACTACGCAACGGATTTTGATGCGGTTTTTTTTAATAGATAGTGTAATTCCATGGAAAGGTTTGTGTATATAATAAATGAACAATATAGTTAAGAAACACTGACAATTGTAGAAGTTTGCAATGTGATGTCGTAAATAAACTAATTCTTTAGTATATTTAGTATCAGTTTTGCACCCGTGAGAAGTCGGGGCGGGTCGCTAGTTGATTATAATATTCGATTATGACAATAACATGAACATAACCACGTTCCGGAAGGTGATTTAAATATCCAAGTAACCAATAAATAAAAGATTCGACCTAGTATTGCTAACGTGCTCCTCAGAATTGTTCCGTTCCCTCCCGTTCCCTTAATTTGTCATGGATCCTATGCTCAGAACCTTACCAAACTTTCACCAAACTACCCTTAAAGTATGTCGTTTATAATTTTAAAAGAATCATCAAAATTGTGCCAACCAATTTTGAGTTATTCACCTATTTATCGCGCACATACATAATGCAAATTTAAGACTTATGTCGTTTTCATACGGATACCATCATCGGAAAGAAATAAAATAAAAATGGGACCCCACGGGAAGCACTACCTTTCAAACAAAAAAAAATTATCAAAATCGGTCCACCCAGTAAAAAGTTAGGAGGTAACAAACATAAAAAAAAAATACAGACGAATTGATAACCTCCTCCTTTTTGAAGTCGGTTGAAAACAATACGAGAATACTTTAAGAAATATGTTTCTTACAAATCTGGGGGCACGGCAGTGCCCTCACTAAGTCGAGCAAAAAAGCGGCACGGCCGTACCATCCTTTTCTCGAAGCAATTCAGGCCATTTTCGACCCCTTGTAACTTCGTTGTGGATAAAACTAGAAGACTGAATTTTCAGGAACCATGCAGGCATTGTAAAGATACGGTATATTTCAAATTTCATTCAATTACCTTTTATACGATATTATACTGAGTCAATCAAGAGGCTCGTATCGCTTCTTTCTTTTGATTGTTGAGGCGTGTGCCCGTGGCTGACACCGGCTCCAAATATAACAATAACTATAACTACATTATATAACCATAAATCGACTTTTAAGTAGTCTAATATTTTTCATTTCATTTTACATAGGAGGACTCTCAAAAATATGTTACATATGCAATTATTTTTATTATTTTTAGTGCATTTTATTTGTTTTAAAATAGTGTTTTGTTTGACATCGGTTTTTCTTTTTGTTAAAATTTTATTTATATTTTCTGTCTTCATTTATACTATATCAGCGGTAATTTCTTCTAAGTTTCACCTTTATGCAGATGATCTACAATTGTATCGCCACTTTAGTGTTGTGGATGTTACTACGGCTATTACTGGTATAAACGAAGACCTCAAACGGATTCACAATTGGGCTAACAGTTTTGGCCTTGTCGTGAATCCCGCAAAATCGCAGGCATTAATTGTTGGAAGTCGGTATATGCATAAATGTCTCTCTTTAAATAGCATTCCTCCTTTGGCATATAACGGCATACCAATCTATTATACCGAGCATGCCAAAAATTTGGGTCTTCTTTTCAGTAGTGACCTGTCTTGGTCCAAGCATATCAATGAGATAAGTAAAAAGATTAATTTCTCCTTTCACTCCCTTAAACCTCTTCAATATTTCCTTCCTACAAAAACAAAAACTCTTCTTGTTCAATCTCTTTTGCTTCCTCTGATAGATAATGCTGATTCCTGTCTTCTTGACGCTACTGAAGAACTGCTTGATAAACTTGAGAGGCTATAAAATTTATGCATCCGCTTCATTTTTGGTCTACGCAAATTTGATCATGTCTCTAGATTTCGTGCTGAACTCAAGTGGCTTCCTATACGCCTTCGCAGGGATACTCACGTTCTATGTCTCCTTTATAATATACTTTTTAGTCCCTTATATCCCAATTACCTTCGAGAACGTTTCAAGTTCTTGCATCCTCCTGGTTCTCCTTGCCGTCCTAATGCCCAGCTCCTACTACAAATCCCTTCTCATAATTCTAATTTTTACACCTCCGCTTTCACAGTGCATGCAGCGCGTTTGTGGAACACTCTGCCGTGCACGATTCGCACTTCTAATTCAATTCACATTTTTAAAAAGAAGTTAAAAGAGCATTTCTTATCAATCTCCTAATTTTGGCATATTAAGTAGTGTATATGTAAACTTTAATGTATTATATATATATATATATATATTTCTCATTTTTAGTTTAGTATTTGTTTTAGTTTTATTTTGTAATTGTAAACTCTTGCCTGTCTACCTTTCACTGTTCCGTCTATTTTCACTCTTCTGGGTATGCTGGAAGAAATCTCTTATAAATTTTGCTTTCCTGTGACTTATATATTTGTATCTGTACTGTATCTGGCAAATTTTAATAAACTGTTAAATAAATAAAATGAAAATAATTAATACAGAAAAATTAATAGTTCAATGTAACACAGTGAGCATACAATATAAAAATATAAAAGTAAAAAAATAACTATTATTAATTTCATTGTAAATAAAATAGAAAAAAAGACGCATTCAAATATGAAAGCAATTATATTATATAAAATGTCGTGCTAAATGTTACTTCTCACTACAAAACATATGAAAACAAGACAGCACACAACACAATGATACTTTTAAGCACTAACACAATTTTAAAGGTAAACAACGAAACTCCGCCGTCAATTTAATTGCTCATGTAGATAATGAACGGCCATTACTGTTTACACGGCGTCATTGTAAAAATTAATTGTTCCAAAAATTCGCAGTGCACTGCAGTGTTGCAGAAAATTCGTAATTAAAAAAAGTACTTGTATTTTATTTACGAAATCGAAGCGGAATTCGCTTACAATTTCAAGATACGAAAATTTAATTAATATATATTGTTTTATTTTTATATATATAAATAAAAGCGTAATGTTAACTATTTTATGATTTATTATAAAAGACTTTAATAGGAATAAATATTGACAGATAAGCTATTATAAATTATTAAATATAATCAGTATTAGTAATATTTTCAAATGACTAATTACTCATGAAATTGTTATCAATTAATTTGTCACGTCCAAACGCTTTAAATATTACACAAATACATTTAAGCCACTGTATTAATAATTATAATATACTAAAATGCCCCTAATTATGTATAATACTCAATTAAAATTATATAAATAGGTATGTATAAAAAATAATCTTAAATTGTCGAAATAATCGGATCAATATTTGACCGTTTAGGGGAATGAAATAAAACCCATGAAAACATTGACGATTGTTTAACCATAAAACTAATTATGCGTCGGAGGAAAAGTACGAGTCAGATATGAATCTTAAGCGAAGACAATTGCTTCAAATCCAGACTATTTCTCTGAAACTTACACGAGTTTAAGTTGTGTTTCGAAATCACCTTGAGGAAACCAGCATTTTATTTTGGATGTAAATTTCAAATGTGCAGTGCATTGGAATAGTAAGGAATTACGTTCAAATTTTCTCCTGAAAATGAAAGGCGGTCTTAGACCAGCAGCGGGGTCGTAAAAGGTTTGCAACGACAAATATATGGGATCACCTGGGCCGGTCAAGCGATTTACGAGTTATCGATGCTAAACATAAAAAATACGCGTCGAACATATATATCGTTCTTTTATGGGATCGTTTATAAATGAAGTAAATTCTACGAATTACTTTTGATAAAAAAAACCGTTATAATTTTAAAGGGAATTGATAAAAATATTTTCAGTTTAATTCGTTACACCAAATTAAACAGTTGATATTATTTTAATAGAAAATTATATTATTTGTCGTTAGCGTATTATATTGTTATAAACCCACGCTTCCGACGAGCGTAGGTTTAACAAACAATATCACATTAACATCCCACACAGATTCAAGCTGCGGGATTATCTAGATTTGAAAATATAACCCTACAAATTTAAACCGTAAAATAATCCTAATAATATAAAAAACCTACGAAAGCATTATTGTTCATTTTTTATCATTAAATCAAGCTTGAACGGCTGGACGTTTTATAATAAAGTTTTATACTAAACTTTGATCGATGGAGTTTACTTGTGGCCCTGAAAAGGATAGCATGCAAGATATATAAGGTCAGCTGGGATAGCCTTTACGGATTAGCGAGACTATTTTTCACCCTTGACGAGAGCGCCGCTGAGCAACAGTCACGATCCCGCAGCCTTTTCGATCTGTGCTAGGAACGGTATCGGTATCGAGGAGGGATCGCAATGATTGTAGTGATTAGTAATCCCACACAACCTGTTTTCTCCCCAAGACCTAGGTGCCTATCTGAAGGTTTCATTGCGTGAAAAAAGGCGCGGAAAAGTTATTCTACCGCTATACAGTAATACGCGGATTTCCTTGTTCCAATATTATATGCAATACCAAAAAGATGGCAGTGGTGACCACTTACCATCAGGAGAATAATATGTCGATTAATATTTTGGAGGCTTAGTGCGTCAAATTTAAAAGTGAATATATTTCCTTCTTCATATTGATTTCTTCACGACGAAGTGTTCGGTGGTAATGATCATTGAAATCCTTAGGACGATTGCAATATTTTACAATTACCTATTATTGGAATTTAGATAGATTTGCTCAATTTTCTTAGCAATTTCTAGGATCATCGAAAAATCAAAATAATATTATAGAACCTCTTTTGTGTTTAACCAACGAAAAATGATTTGAAATATATATTCAAATTCGGCTCTTTATCCTAATAAAGAGCTTGAAAAATCATCGTTTCCTATGGGCTTGTAACCGAAAGCATCATTTCATGTTACCGCAACGTATAAAAGCAATGTTATGCGAGGGCTAATGGAATTTAGCATGTCATTCTATTTAATTCTACTTTGTATTACCAAGCTGTGATACGGAATATTGGATTGTTTTATCCTTTACATAAAACCTTTGTTATGTTACAAAAATATGTAAATTATTTTTAATGCCGAATAAAATTATAATAATAACACAAACACAATATTTGGTACATAATGGCGCGGCACGATAATCATTGTGAAAACCGTATTAATATAGTTAAATATATTCAAAACAAATAGTGTTTATGCAACTGGTTGATTTAAATAGAGTTACTGTATGGAGCAGTGTTGTATATAAATTATTATACGTAATTTTTTTTTCTTAATATTCCTGCGACCTGATCGGACTTCCCATGGGTGCAATGCTGATGCTAAAATGTGTTTATTTATAACATCACTTTGAAACCTCTACAATTATCAGTGTTTCTCTACTACGCAGTGCATGTATTCTACACATAAACCTTTCTCTTTAATCTAGTCTATTACAAAAACCGCATCAAAACCCATAATGTAATTTTAAATAATTATGCATATATAGTGACAGACAGTGGTAATCGACCTTGTTTTATACTATGTAATGATGATGATGATGATAAAAGAACAACTTAACTTAACTTGGTGGTAGGGCTTTGTGCAAGTCCGTCTGGGTAGGTACCACTCACTCATCAGTTATTCTACCGCCAAATAACAGTACTCAGTATTGTTGTGTTTGAAGGGTGAGTGAGCCAGTGTAACTACAGGCACAAGGGACATAACATCTTAGTTCCCAAGGTTGGTGGCACATTGACGATGTAAGGAATAGTTAATATTTCTTACAGCGTCATTGTCTATTGGTGATGGCGACCACTTACTATTAGGTGGCCAATATGCTCGTCCGCCAACCTATACCATAAAAAAATACAAATCAGAAAAGAAAGAAATATAGAACAGTGACGTTATTTAAACAGCTTAATACCTGTCACAAGTAAAATTTTGCTCACAAACCATAGCACAAGTTGAAAATTTTGTTGGATATAAAGAACATAGATATTCATAATTTATTAAGGTTAACACATATAATTAATTCTTAAGGAAAGTCTGATTTAAATCAGGCTCAATTTCTGGGGTAATGAGGATTTTGATAATGCGTTGTCATTGCAGTCGATCTGTAACGTCTGTACCAAAGTTGTTTCAAATTAAATAAAACATCTTGATGTGTCTGTCAACGGCAACCCGGGGCTCTTTGCATCGGCATTTAATTGTCTGGATCATTCTTCAGCCAATAATTAACAACTAACAAATAAAGAACGAAACGATCTATTACAAAACAATCATAAGTGAACTTGGTTTATGCATTTCTGTTGCCTTTTATATCCACCATTCCGCATTGGAGTACCGTAGTGAAATATGGTCCAAACATTCTCAAAATGAGAGAGCTCTTAACCCAGCAGTGGTACATTTACTAGCTGTTACTTGACTATTTTGCCTTCGGCTAATTACTTGAATGGTTCGTGTAGATCTGAAAAAATAGCGTTAGTGTCAGTTGTTTGCGTTTATACATATATTATTTAAAGTGCATGTAAATATTCCACAACTGGACTAAGGCCTCCAGGACTTTCTAACTAGTAGATATAGAAATACATCACCTGGGCCCTTTTTTACCTTTTATCACCGTCCCCTTGAGATAGGTTCGTCCTCAAGCCCAACATTCCATGAGCGACGTTCCGATTTTGGCCGACTATGATATCTCCTAAAATATTTATTGAAACCTAATCATGATAAAGGCAATTTTATAAATATTGTAGTTGAATAAATATATATTTAAAATTGATTGATAAAACACCTTAGCGAATCATACATTATTTTAGATACAGTTAAATTATATTAAAGCAGTGTAGGTATATAAGTTAGGTAAAGAAGATAGAATATCATCTGCTTTTTTTGAGTTTGAGTTTGAATTTCGAAGAGAAACAATTCGGTAATACACGATTTTTACGCAGTACACATAACGGAAGCTCTTAAAAGAAATCATTTCCCTCCATATTTCATTTATAGTCCACTTCTATTGGACGTATAGTGATGTTATAGAAGCCTAAAGCTTTCTCGATATATGGGGCTATTTAACACTGAAATATTTCTTCAAATCGAACCTATAGTTCCTGATAGGGCTTATGAAGAATATAACACTGTATTACAGCATTGACGGTTTGATGGTCTTTTTGGTGGATACGTCTAAGAAATGTATCCATTGTATAGATTTTCCTAAAGATTTCGAATCTTTCAATTGCAAAATAAAATTTTTTACACACAGTTAAAATATTGACAGTGACAATAAAATATTTGAACAAGGTAAATGACCTGCAAATTGAAGGTTATGTAAATGGGCAAGTTAAAATATTCTGGAAAAAGTAATATCGAGAAAAAGAATCAAATATCCAGAACATAAAAGCTTTTACTCGCTGTAACCATGTCGTGACAGTAAGAAATTGTAGAAATGAAAGACACTGTTGTTGGTTTAAATTTCAAACATTCGTTTTCGTTTTATGTCAGAGCTAAGTTGTAAAATTGTTGGTATGAAATGACTTCGTCGTAAAATAAATATTAAGACGCGTCTTTAAATCAATTTCGTATTTGAGATTTACTCGACACTTTTTACGACACAATGAAATTAATCCACAATTTTGTTATTAAAATATGTACGCAATAGTTATTTTTTGGTAAAATTTTACAAATTCTAGAAGCTTCGCTATCGCATAACTTGTAACTTCAAAATCTATGACAAGAAAACGTGTCTTCGGAACATAGCAGTTATCTCAGCTCGGGCCATTTCCAAGAGAACAGTTAACTGAAGCATGCTTTGGCATAGTTGAAGGAGCTACGTGACAAATTCGTTGTCGGACCCTCTATACTGAACTACCCTTTTGCACTTTATATATTACTTATAAACAAAACCAGATTTCTACAAAATATATTGCCTACATTTTCCTATAATTTAGCTCAGTACCAAATATAAATAATTCAGTGAGGATATTTTGTTTGAAAAATATCATAGTTAGAAATAAGTGAACATTTAGCAGCGTCAGTGAAATATAGAGGTTCGAGTCGGAGGTTAGACTGACGCATAAGATATATGGATTGGTTCAAAAGCCGCTGGCCACGTGTATGTATTCAGTCCGAATCTATTTCAATTCAAGTCTCGAACACGCCACCCTCTCTTTAAATCGTACCGAACCCTTCCTTCTCGGTAATATTTTTAATATCCTTTACAACATAATTTTCAAACAGGAAATGAAAGGATGCCCCATAATTTACGTGATGTGGTTTCAGAATATGTTAAACAAATCGTTTTGACTGGTTCGTCTCCTGAGAGGTCTTTGTCTCTGTCTGCGTCCAGTATGAGTAATCTGTAAGCAAAAATAGCAGTGGAACTAACTTTATAAACTAAACTAAATCCTTATTCGAATATGTCTGAAGTATAATATATATTGTCATTACACAAACAATATTAATTTAAATTGCATAAATAAAGAAAATTTACATGAAAAAATATGACACCTCATTTTCCTAATATTATCTTTTAATTTTTTTTTATAGATGTTTCGAGTGTAACAATTTTATTTTTAATAAAATAATAGGTCATTCACCTCACTATCACTGATTTTATCTGCCGTGTCTTTCTGTCTGCCTGTTTGAACGCGATGAACCCGATGAATCAGATTTTTAAACAGTTTTTCAGCGTTTTAAGAAACGATTCATGAAAACGTTTTAAAAAGTCGATGATTGTTGAAGATGCCTAAAAAATTATGCCCTCTAGAAACTTAGAAACGAGCGTCGTGAAAACTAATGTTATATGTATTTCGGTGTACATGTTTCATGTATACAGATTCTATGTGTGCGAAGTTGGGAATGTTTGAGACAAGTTTTAATTCTATTAAAACCTCTGGCTGAGGATTTCTTGTATCTCATGAACTATAAATTCAAAAGTGTTTGTCTTACGTAACTAGAACTAAAACTTATATGTACATATATTATGTATTGATTTCAGTAATTCTATTGACACAAACAGATACAGTATTTTATTTACAATCATATAATATTCACGTCTGTTACATAAGTTTAAATTTTATGAGAGTGAGCTGCGAAGAGCAAGCTCATTGCTTAATAGTATTACTACAAAACAAAAAAGGTTTTATACATATTGTTTTTCAGTAATGAATTACAAATAGACCAATATCGATATTCCATTTAGTAATTCTTTATGTTTTTTCCTTAAAATTCTGTTTGATATTTGATTTAAAAAATCATTAGAAATCTTAAGCATTGTTTACTATTTTCTTTCTCAAAGTAACTTAGAGCGTTTACTTTAATTTTCCTGTGACCGGAGGTTTCGTTGAATAACGAGTTGTTACCGTGTCAAGTTAACACAAAGCGACGAGAAGCTAAATCAGATAGTACTATCGTAGTGACATCCTGATTATTCTCGATGATTATATTCTACATCGAATTATATTATACCTTTTTGGTGATAGTTGAAACACTGGAAACAAATTCCTATAACTTTGTAGGTAAAGTTAAATTCATAGCTTTTTATAATGACTAATAACCATTTTATTGCTTAACTATCGCAATTATTCAAGCCACTGACTTCGCGTGCTAAATTTGTGTTTATAATTAATTTCGTGCTAGGTTGTGAATAAAAAATCGTTAAGAAACCTCCACGTATCGGATGTTTATAGTATACGCGCTTAGTAGAGTCCAATTTAATTGAATGGATGAATGAATGTTTAATATTTCAAGGAAGTTGTTACATTATTAGCTTTGTAATAGCATCGTTCGTTCTTCTTTCATATCAGACCGAATTATATTGACACTTTTTAATATATTATGCTTCTATCTAGACTTAATGCTTCTTCTTCTACGATTAGAAATTAAATAGTTCATTCAATGTGTAATGGTACCTACTAAAACTTGTCATTATTACTGCAGAATGGCTAACTGCGCTGGAGATATAGCCCGCAACTGGTTGCGTAAGCACAAGTTAACTCTCTTCAATCTTTTAGTATGGATCAGCAATTCAATACGAACAGAGAGAGTTCACGGAATAAATAGATTTACGTGCATTGCTAAAACGTACTACTGCACCTTTAGATCTACAACCTTTTATATAATACTTTCAACCAATTATCCTTAATGATAATTGCTTTCGATTAGAAGGATGAGTGAGAGAACCAATATAACCACAGTCATAGGACATCACATTTTCAAAGATGTTCTGCATTTATCTATCTTATGTTTGCATCTTTTATTTTGTAACACGTTCTGTATCAATCTAGTAATATAAACGTATATGGGTGCAGTACCTAGTGACTATTAAGCGTCAGGTCAAAAATTACCGCTGCCCTTCCTCACTATAATAGTATCCTATATACAATACTAAGATATACAGCCTATCATGGCGACTAAAATATGTATTCGGTAATAATATAATTATTATTAATTCAACTAAAGCTGTTAATTAATAAGATATTGATAATAATATTAAATGTTATTAATTCTTATGTGAATAAATAGTTTCTTCCTTGGTAACAACACAAAAACTAAAACTTATATGGTTACTGTAGCAGTAATATGTTTTTTATTTAAAGACAATTGCCAATTAAATTTTTTTGGAACTTTGTCATAATATACATACAATAATTTTTAATATTATTCATATGAAGATACTCAATAACTTTAATATTACATACAGCTTAAGCAACGGGGATGATTTGCAAGTTCTCGGTGGATTCGATTAAGTATGAATCACATCGCTTCAGGGATTTCGATAAGTGTGCACCCGATGAATTGATCTAACTTCAAATAGTATCTGTTCGAGTTATGCTAACTACTGTGACTTGTACTGGGGTTTCGAAAATATTACCGATTTAAATCTTGTTCTGATGATTTACTTATTAAAACCCCATATGAAATACACATTAAGACAAAAAAAAATTGTATAAGACTTAACTAAAGTAAAAAAAGTAAAGTAGCAGCCTGTAAATTTCCTACTGCTGTGGGATAAGGCCACCTCTTCCATGAAGGAGAGGGTTTGGTAAATATTCCACCACGCTGCTCCAATGAGGGTTGGTGGAATGCACATGTGACATAATTTCGATGAAATTAGACACATGCAGGTTTCCTCACAATGTTTTCCTTCACCGCCGAGCACGAGATGAATTATAAACACAAATTAAGCACACATATATAGTGGTGCTTGCCTGGGTTTGAACCCGCAATCCTCGGTTGAGGTGCACGCGTTCTAATCACTGCGCTATCTTAAGTAAGTGGTATCAAAAGGTGTGTGAGATAAAATAATAGCTATGTATCATTGGTAAACCAACTTTAGCAAATAATCTCCAAATTCGCAAGGACGTCTGGCAGAGATGTTAAATATATATAACCATTTCTAACCATTTTATAAAAAAGTGATTTGATAATAGTAACAAGCCCTGGTTTTAAGCTGCTAACTTTCGATTTCCAAATCGAATCTAATATTTTACAGATTTTTGGATTTATTATGAATGGAGACACATATATATAGACACAATAAAAATATTATTTGTATTCGAAATATTGAAAAAGATTAACTACTTAGTCTTGCCGGTTTTACTCGGTACAATCTATATTCCGAACTGGTGGTAACTTCACTTAATTCTGTTAAAAGAATGACAATTTAGAAGTGCTTGTAAAAACCTACTGGAATAAAAATTATTTTGTACCCAGTAGTGGATATTTTACACTCAATGACAGTATTATTGGTTGTAGTGGTATTTTAATTGACAATGGCAAAACAATTAAACAAATATCATCATAAACCAACAATACGAACAGTTCCAATATTTCCAATGTAGGCTACATGTATTCCCTAAAACAAAAATGCAAACACAAAATGTCTGTATACACACAGGAATTGCATGGAGTTTTACATAAAGCTAAATTTTAAATTTAAGTTGCTGCCAGCTACGTAGCGGAGCCGCGACACATTTCCGTATACTTTTTTATTTATTCTGATCGGATGTGCGGCGGCGTGTTCACAAAATGCCAAAACTCATAATAGTGTTACACCACCGGTTCCAGACCATTCATATATACATTTATAAGGCACATCACACCAAGAGTTATATTCAAAGTTTTGTTTGAAACTGCACTGTAGCTGCTAGTATAATCTATCATTGTCATAATACTTTTATTGGTTGGATTCGGAATATTCATTTGCATAACCATGAGTCATTTTTGGTACGTTCAAATTTAAACGTTGAAAAAATAAATTAATACGCATTATGCGTATAATAATTATCATTATCATCAGATACTTAATATTTATCGAAGTAGTATATAAGTGATCTGTAACAATACAGATCACTTATATATTATTTTTAATATCCTTTTTAGAATTTTTAAATTATACAATAATTTAAAAATTCTTCAAGTTTTAGTAGTTAAAAAATGTAGTAAAATTGTTTAAAATTGTAAATAAAAGTGTTAAATATACCCATGTACACATTAAAAATATATCGTCTTTCCTTCGGTTGTTAGAACAAGAAAATATAAATAACATAAAGACGTTTAACAAGAATTGACAAATACTCCAATTTAATATATTTTACCTCCACCAACATGGAATTCCGATCAAACGTAAAAGACATTTAAAAAAATTGTATATGTAATAAAGTCGAATAAAAAAATCTAAACAAAATCTTAGTTGGTACAATTGCAAAAAAAAAAAAAACGATATTTAACTATTGTATTTACCCGTGGCTGGTGACAATAAGAGCAAAATTTCAGCTCCGAAATTCGTATAGAACTACTTTTGAATTCAGTTGCGAAATTCGACCTACACATACTAACGACGAGCGGATGCAATTAAATAAAATCTTGTAAAAACAGTATAAAATTTTTCATTGAAAGGTATTTTCAAACGAATATACTGTATAAACAATTATCTGATCGGAGCTGAGATATTAGTATTCTATTCTCACAATATACTGCTATCGAGTGACGGAGCTAAATAATTGAAGAAGAAAATTGGATGAGTTCCAGTTTTAAAGGCAATTTTAAAACATCTCATGTCGCCTCGATAAAGCGACCAATACAATGGCCTGAACTGCACTTGTGACTCATGCATATTCCTTAAACCGATTTTTCTGATGAAGTGTTTCTTGCGAAGCTATTTCTATGTGTTGTTGGATGTAAATGAAAGGCCGACATTGTACGTTTTTCTTTATCACAATAAAAATTCAATCAAAAGTCGACTTAAAAAAGATTCCGTGAATTTTATTCATTCAGCTATTAAACAAAATATTACCAAGCGCTTTTAAAGGTATATTTGAATAAAGATGTTTTAAAATTTAAATAAAAACGATGTACTAGTGACCTGATGGAAGTAGAATAAGTCCAAAAATGGCGTTTCGTCAATTCTTGTATGTATTGAAAAACTGAGCTCGCAATTTGCTTGCTAGAAGTTATGGCCCTCCTTATCGCTTATCCAACAATGTTAATATTAAATGTTCGCAAATGTAACAACTGGAAAGATTTATAAGTGACTAGCTGTGCCCGCGACCTTGTACGCCTTTGTATATAACAAAAAAAAAAAATGTTGCCTAAGTTACTCCCTATTATGTCAGTTATCAGCCAGTGAAAGTTCCGTCAAAATCGGTCCAGCCGTTCCAGAGATTAGCCGGAACAAACAGTCAGACAGACAGATAGACCAACAAAAGTTGTAAAAAATGTTACTTTGGTATATGTACCGTGTATTAATACATATCCATTGAGAAATATATGCATAGATATTTTAGATTCCGTAGTCAAATGTAATTTTAAATATTTTTTCCATTTTTGAATTAAGTAATTTTCCGTTTGTATTTTTTAAAATTTAATTTAATGAAAAATAAACTTATTTTAGACTTATTTTTCTTCAATATATAACAAGAACGTTTCACTAATAAGATGATCGCGAAATCTTCGACTAAAATCTCGAGGCGATCCCTCGTCTTCCTGTAGTGACAGTTAAAGCCGCAGAGATCGACTAAAGCGAAAACTTGTATTAGCGTGGGAGTACTCAAATCGTTTTACTTTACAAGCCAATTCGTCATTTAAGCGGACGCCCTTAGCCAATAAAATATTTGCCAGTTTTCTTCAAACATTTTCCATGTAAGCGAGTCAGGTAAGCGAATTCATACATTCGTTATTAGAATACGTCAATACGAATACAAATAGCTCCATAGAACTTTGCCAAGGTACACTAATTATTTCTACTTGAATTCTTAATTATATTTATTTTATAAAATTTGTATGTTGCCAGTAACCTCCGAAAATAATGATGCATTTCTGAACATTGTATTATTTATAGAGGCATAGTGTAATGTAAAGATTTATTTAAATTCAAATTAGCAAAATCGATGAAAGCTATTAAATCAAAATCAAAATATACTATGAAGTGGTCTTTTACAAGAGCTTTTGAGTCGTTATTTTAAAGAACTACATATATTTAGTAAAGTTAGTTCGGAATGTATATGAATCTACTAAGACGAACCATCAAGGAATAATTAGTTACTCTTTTCCAATACTAAAAAGTTAGTTAGTTAGTAAAATACAATTATATATGATAACTAGTTGTTACCCGCCCGCTTCGCTGGGCATTGAAACAAAAATTGTTCATAAAAGATAATTAATACAAAATTAATGATTAAAATTTTTGATATAGCTGCTGAGGTTTACCGGCATTATACATAGTCTTTCATTTGTTCAATCACATGTTCTTACTGTACACAAATTTAGAATAAAGAGATCAGTTCAACCGTTCTTTAATTATAGCGTCAGTGAGTCAAAAAAAATATATTTATTATTAAGTTCGTCAAAAAATTGACTGTACAGACAGACTACAGATTTATATAGAAGAAGAGAAGGAGGTAGAAGAAAGTAAGTTGGTATAGATATAGATATATCCAGACTGAAAGTCAACAAGTATTGGCTCCACGCTGTATTACCAAAATCGGATCTAAGGTACTATATAGCCTATATGTACATGCCCTTAGGTACATATCTTATAGAAATAATATTATATTATTTCTATAAGATATGTAAGGATATGTAAATTTGGTTGCCAAAACCCGGTAAGTCTGTGATGAGACGCGCTTGCTCTAACGTCACCTAGAGTCTTTTTAAACTTAAATCAAAACCGTACTCATACCAATTTGTTAAATTTATCCATTCATTTCATATTGATATTCTGTTTTAAATACAAATGCAACATATGTGAAAAGTATATCTATCTATTTAATGCAATGTATGAGCTCTCAACTGTATTATGAGTTTTGAGCGAAAAGCGCAAATGCATGCAGGTTGTTCGGGAGTATAATAATGTTATAGTGGAATACGCGTTCGGCTTTCTTTTTATATGTATTAAGCCTTTGTAGGCTAAAAAGCAGAGTGCACTCTTAAAAGCAGAGCATATTTATTATATAAATTTAGTTCTTACAGAATTTATTTACTAGCTACTTGCCCCGAATTCGCACGAATGCGTTTTTATTATTTTTGTTCTTAATAATATTTTCATAATAATACAATTAAGGTGGTAGGGATATGTGCATAAGGAATAGTTATATTTCTTACAGCGTCATTGTTTATGGGCGATGGTGACCACTTACCATCAGGTGGCCCATATGGTAGTCCGCCAACCTATACCATAAAAAAAAAAAATCATGTGCCTTATTGATACTACCTTGCACTATTGTTTTGCGTTCGATCTGACTTCGATGGTCTATAATACAAAAAAAAAAAACAAATGTAAAAATAAATGTATAAATCTACGTCTGGTTTTAGTAGAGCATTACTTATTGTTTTACTAAGTTTTACAAAGGTTTTAAATGTATATATGTTATATGCATATACACTCGAGTTTCATAGCTGGACACTAATCAGTATGAAAAACAGTATAATATTGTGGATCGATTATTCGAAAAGAGCAACAATGCCAGTTTCTTGCCGTTTGTTCTCGCTGGAGGCTGCTTTCCGAACCGGTTGTAGTATTTAATTTTTGATAATTCAAAAACGCTTCATTGTAAAGTTTGAATATAAATGATTTGATTTAAAACGCTACTGACCAAACCAAATGCTAAACGATCAGCGTAACAGTATATTATGAGTACACGTTAATTATTTAGTAACGTATATCTCAATTTAATAAAAATAATATCAACCAGTATATCTTGGACTATTACTTGGCTTGGGAATGCTAAGATGAACAGGTCTGACGTAATTACGGTCCTCAGACTTCGATCCGGATATATCCCGCTTAATAGATTTGGTGTATTAATTGGCAAAGTTCTATCGCCGAATTGTATTAAATGCAATAAGCTGAATATGTTTATGTGTGTGACATATTAGAGTAATGTATTCGAAACGAAGAGAAGAGAATGCCAAGAGCTGAGATGGCCCAGTGGTTAGAACGCGTGCATCTTAACCGAAAATTTCGGGATCAAACCCAGGCAAGCACCACTATATATATGTGCTTAATTTGTGTTTATAATTCTATAGTGCTCGGCGGTGAAGGAAAACATCGTGAGGAAACCTGCATGTGTCTAATTTCATCAAAATTGACCAACCTGCATTGGAATAGCGTGGTGGAATGTGTTCCAAAACCCTTTCCTTAATGGGAGAGTAGACAGCCCAGCAGTGAGTAATTTACAGGCTGTTACTTGCCTTTTTTGACTTTTATGCGAAACGAATCTGAAAGGTAATTATTATTTCAACTGTATGAAAAATGTTTAAATGAGATTGGAATATGTATCTTTCATTACATTCTCTGATGATTTCAGGAGAAAATATCTTAGTTTTCTGTCTGTGTGACAGTTCAAATGATCAATAAACGTTGTATGTTGGATATAATTTTGACATCGATCTTTCTCAAATAAAGTTTGATGAAACATAATAAAATCTATACAAGTTGTAAAATTTCAGTGTCTGTTTGTAATATTAATATAACCGCTTTTTACTACATGCATATGTTTGTATACACGGTACATATATCAAAAAGTAATATTATTTTAATCTTTATCTATCTGTCTGATTGTTTGTTCTATCTAATCGCTGAAACGGCTTGACCGATTTTGATGGGACTATGGGGTACACTGGCAGACAACTGTAGTAATGAGGAGTAAATTAGCACACACCAATATAGCTTTCTTATTGAATTAAATTTACTTATTGAATGTTAAAAAAATAAATGTTTAATATTTTAAATTATTATTGAACCAAAAATACACACTAAAATTGTGATATTTTTTTTAAAAACATTTTTTGGGTCCACAGTCATATAGATATGGAATCTGCATGGTGAGCTTATATTTTGGGAGAAAAATTCTTATATCAATTGCAAAAATACATAGGTTACTGTTTCTATATGCAACACCGAAGAAGGCGGAAACAAAGGCACGATTATAAAATTGTGAACATACAAGCAATATTGATAAAATATTGAAGAAACGGATGCTTGAAATATTGGATATAAATATGTATATTGTACAAATGCCCTGGCCGCGTGTTTATATTGAGTCAGCGTCTATTTGAATTCACGTCTCGAACGCCGCAACCACCACCCCCTTAAATCATACTAGCCTCCATTTCTTATACAGTCATAATTTCTTTACTGTTGACATTTAACCATATATTTTAAGTACTAGACGAACTTTCAAATAATATCATTTTTGATATATATGCATATTTATAGACATAAATACATATGACTAATAATTAATAAGCGAAAAAATTAAACAAAGTAAACGACTTTTATATTCGTATATCCTTTTACAAATTAAAAATGATACACATGTGTATTTAAGTGTACTTGAGTCTATTTAATCAGAACTGTTTCGTTCTTAATGAGGCCATACAAAGGTGGGCAAAGTCGTATATTTTAAAGCAAGTAATATACCAGTCAATTTAGTGCCGAAGCAGCTTGATGACAGCTCCGGGCTCCTGAAGGGTGACAGATTGGGGCGTGTAATTTAATACGAAGACCACTTTGTTACAAGATGGGGTAATTTCAATGACAAAGCAGCTTCAAACCGTCATTACTCGGGAAAGTGGGCGTCTTGAACAGATTCGGTACCACCTACGCGAGAATAAAACTTCGAATTGATTTTATATTTTTTCATGCATTTTAAATAGAATGATTTGTCGCGAACAAATAAAAACAAAGCCTGGATAAATCCAACACCATTTTATATTTTTCTTTAAATGTAAATTAATGTCTATTAAACTTTTTATTTATTTAATTAAAACCAATTACCAATACATTGAGTGTAATTAAATCCTCTAAATTTTGATGTTGTAATCGTAACTGGTTTCAATTAAAATATTTACAAGGAAGATCATAAGTTTTCTTTAATATCTCGTTAACCGTAATTGAAAAACGAGCAGGATTTAAACTTCCTTTACATAAGACCTTATAAATATATATTGTTATGTTCCTCTAGCTCTTATATTTAAATATATTATAGACAATTTGTAGGTTGTTCCGGGTGGAATTATTTAAAAAAATAACGAATGTTATCATAATCTACTTATAGGCTAAAGATTAACACAATTCATCCTAATATTATGTGATTGGATTACACACATTTAAAATTATCAAAAAAATATATTATAAAAGATTTTATTTTGATCCATGTTTTTTTAATGGGATGTATACATTTATGTAGTTATTTTTTTATAAATAGAATGTCTTATATTTAAATAATCCTCTTTTTATTATTGTTGACGTATAAACTATATCGCTTTATTTTATTCTCTTTATTTCTATGTTTAAAGTATTCTCATGTGAAAATATTTAATTTAACGTTACGTTTTTAAATTAATTATTTTCGGTAAATATAAAGTCTATAATTAAAACAATGTGTATTCGTTGAATAATTAATTAAACGATGTTTAATTATAAACAAAGTCACTATTTGTCTCACGGTATTTTTCCCGATGAATAAAATGTTAATATCGAGTCATGTAGACAAAGTATAATTTAGTATAGCGCGTGTGTTAAATTGGGTGATGGTAAATTTTCATTCGTCACATTATGCGACTCCCGGGGGCCTCGTACGTTTGTTTAGCCCTAACAAGATTGAACCTTCATTTACCGACGCTAGCCCACTACGTGTTGGATATATTACTTCTCTCATGCTTACATTCATCGTAACTGATGTCTTATTGTTTAACATGTTTGTATCGAAATACTTGGTATCGAAACATCTATATAAAGTTTATTGTTTTTTTTTTGCATATGTAGTATTATTTTCCATGCAGTGTTCGTAAAATATGAAACGATATTGATGTGAATATTCTAAATTTAATATCGGTGAAATAGCGAAGTGCTTCACTAAAATGTCAGCAACTTTAGTTTGTTTGCTTGGTTTGTTGTTTATTCCGAGATATTTGTCAAGCAATATTGTTTTGTTTGACTATAGATCCTATATTAAGTTTACAAACTATATAACTCATACATATGAGTGTGTATTAAAAAAATACGATTTTTAAAACTTTCTTAATGTACCAGTGAAAGTCAATTCAAAAAAATAGCCGGCACAATCAGATAGACAAAGTTATAAAAAAATGTTATTTTGATATATGTATGTACCGTATATTTAGTAAAAAGCAGCTATTTTGATATTACAAACAGACATTCCTATTTTATTATATGGATTGTTAAAGAACATAAAAATATAAAATCTCAAAACGTCTACATCAAAATCTATTCTTCCATATTTACTCAATCCCTTATCTTTATATAGAATCCAGAACATTATGAATATAGTTTGTTATTATTTTCGTTGTGTTAAAAATTACGCCGTCGGTAAATTTTAATTGGTACGATGCAGACGATATGCGCCAACATTTCCCTTTTGATTAAAAGCGGAAAAAGTTAATAATACTTTATTATTTCACAAAAGTTGACACACATATCATTGGAATTTTTTTTAAATATAAATTATCATACGTTATCATACAAGATTTGCAAATAATGTGGTACAAATAACAAGATAATAAGAAACTACGTATGACAATAAACATAGCATGTTATAACTATGCTATGAAAAAAAACTTTAATTTGTTTTAACTATTAATACTAATAATCATCAACAAATCCAACGATCGTTTCATTTTTATATTATTTTAATAAATACTTACACGCTGTACATATTTTTAACCTTTAGAACACTAGTTGAATCAACCAAGTAAATAGCGCAAAGGTTTAGAGGCTAGCGATGTAAAAGTTGCAGGTTCGATCTTGAACTCTTGGGCTATTATTGTACCACTCCTACCACTCATTGCTTGCATCCTGGTTTTAAAAGAAACCTTTATAGTACGTAATTTCACCTCCTTGAGGAGTGAATTAAAAAAGAAGCCAAATTTTATCAAATATGCTCATTAGGTTGGTCTTAAAAACGCAATAGTGAGATAGAGTTAATTTCACATTAATAATATTGGTACAAGTTTATTCTAGTTCTAATTATATACGTATATTCATATCACTGTATAATTTTTCTAAGCATTTTTAATAAAGTAAATAGATAATAGTGAAGAACTTCGATGGCCCAGTGGTTAGAACGCGTGCATCTTAACCGATGATTTCGGGTTCAAACCCAGGCAAGCACCACTATATATATGTGCTTAATTTGTGCTCATCTCGTGCTCGGCGGTGAAGGAAAACATCGCGAGGAAACCTGTATGTGTCTAATTGCAACAAAATTCTGCCACATGTGCATTTCACTAACCCGCATTGGAACAGCGTGGGGGAATATGTTCCAAACCCTCTCCATAAAGGCCTTAGCCCAGCAGTGGGAAATTTACCGGCTGTTACTAAAGTACTGCTTTTAAATAGATTATGAAACCTATTTAACGATATTTTATACACCAGAAGACTAATCTGATCAAATGTAATAAACGTAACAATAATGTTTTACGTATATAAGAATAAATATTCGCGTTAAAATATTTTGAATCAAATATAACACTCTATTATCATAATATTTTTTTGTTTCCAATTACTTTGTCTATGGCGATGAGTTTTTTCAAGAGCGAAATTCAAATAGAGAACATTTTATTTTATTATTAATCCTCGAAACAACTACGCTTTCTTTTAAATTTTATTACATTTAAAGTTAATTAAAATAATACATAATAAGTTATGCCTTCTTTTGACGGTGTGTAATTATTTTTTGTTTTCATATTAAACATTACATATATTTTCATTTATTTAATTTGGGTTGATAATTCATCTCCCGTTTTGTGGTTAAGTGATATGTCGTGATAATGCCGACAAATATATGTTGTGCAGCGTGATATGTGCTATCTTCTCAAGAGAAGAGAATGCGTTAACCCAGCAACTGGATATATACAACCTATTTGTTTTACTAAACAAACGTTAGCTTGTATATCAATTGAGCTTAATTAAATTAACATAAATATTTACATTAGGTATCACTGCATCTCGCAGAATCATGAATAAACTTGGAACACTTTTTGCTATATATAAAGAGCTCAACAGCAGTCTGTAAATTTCCCACTGCTGGGCTAAGGCCTCCTATCCCTTTTGAGGAGAAGGTTTGGAACATATTCCACCACGCTGTACCAATTCAGGGTGGTGGAATACACATGTGGCAGAATTTCTATGAAATTAGACACATGCAGGTTTCCTCACTATGTTTTCTTCCACCACCGAGTGCGACATGAATTATAGACACAAATTAAGCACATGAATATTCGCAACCCGCGATATTTGAGCCCGCAATCATCGGTTAAGATGCACGCGTTCTAACCACTGGGCCATCTCGCCTCTAGAAAGAGCATCGTTAATTTAAGAACAAAAATATATTATGTACATTCGAAAAGCATGAAAAAAAAGCTATTCCCACGTCCAAGGCTCACGCGACTAATTAAAACAAGCGGCTAAAACACGATAGATGAAAATTGTGTTCTGAACCGTTTTTGTGAAATTTTTTAAAACTTTTCTAACCAATTTTAATACGATGTGCGATTGTAACGTATTTTTGTTTTGAAGTTCGAAAATGTAGACGATATTTATTTTGATGAAATTCTCGTAATTTATTCAACGATTTTAACAAGTTTTCAGATATTTATTACAAGTTTTAAATATTTTAAAATTTCGAATTTGTTATTTGTCTGCTCCTGTCTGTATTATTTGTATATTAATTGGGTTGTCGATTTTAGTTGTTATTGTTAAATTTAATTTACGATTTATATAAATGCCAAATTTGGTTTATTGCTCGGTGATATGGCCCAGTGGTTAGAACGCGTGCATCTTAACCGATGATTTCGGGTTCAAACCCAGGCAAGCACCACTTGTATATATGTGCTTAATTTGTGTTTATAATTCATCTCGTGCACAGTGGTGAAGGAAAACATCGTGAAGAAACCTGCATGTGTCTAATTTCATCGAAATTCTGCCACATGTGCATTCCACCAACCCGCATTGGAACAGAGTGGCGGAATATGTTCCAAACCCTCGCCTTGATGGAAGAGGAGGCCTTAGCATAGCAGTGGGAAATTTACAGGTTGTTACTTTACTTTACTAAGTGAGAAGGTACCACTCATATGAGTGACATGAGAAATGATTAACATTTTCTTTAAATACCAATATTGGCATTGGTGGCCTACCATCAGGCGATCCAAAAGCCGCTCTGCCATCTTAACTTAACTAAATAAGAAAGTATCAAGTTCTCCGAACACATATTACTTAAAAACTACTTGTAGTTAAATTCAGCAAGACTTTTCCAGTGTCGAATATGTAAACAAGGAATCCGCTTAGTTTCTATTTCAAACATAGTACTTTTTTTCGAACTGATAGTAGTTTTGGATTTAAAAATCAGATATTAAATAAATTTATCTGAAGTTGTAGTTTTTACGTCGATAAAAATACATCTCAAGCTAATTTTAATTGTATTCTGAAAATAATAAACAAAAACAAATAATTTGTTATTGATTTTCGAGTACAACGCAAAATAGTAACAGCGAATAACATCACCTCACAGAAAAATAATTAAAAATAACAAACCCATCCAAGATACAAGAGAATATTTTACAATAGCATTCGATTCGAAGTAAAGGTCAAATCTTAAAAGTTGTCAAGACGTCGTTCTCAAGAACGCAGCAGTTAGTGCAACTCTAGCCATTATCGTAGACAAGTTCTATAGCACTCTCCGCCCCCCCCTCCAAGGCTCTACGTGACTCGGACGCCCGCCAAATGCCTCCGTCACCCTCACTGACTTGTAAAATCTTCAATTGAAACTTTGAACTTTAATTTCACTGATAGTATCTATTATGTAATCTATAAAACGTGCTGAGTGAAAGTTCATACATAATATCTTCAGGTTTTGATAAGATATGGGTTCCGTAATCAGTAATTCTTGTAGATTTATACTTTTATATTCTATCTTCTTAGCTCTAAAAACCTGACTGTTAATAATTGCAATTCAAATTCAAAATTCGAATGTATCTAAATGAACAAAACACCTAGACTACAATGACATAAATGAGGTTTCTGAAAGATATTATAGGTATTCATTTCATTTAAGTTACTAGTTTCTCAAATTCCCCGTTTAACAAAATTTTCTTGCTAATTAATAATTACGAAATGATTGATAAAAACTATCGATCGAATTCTTTAATGTGGCAAGATTGGTCTTATCAAAAACAGAGTCAGAAATTAATATTATTATCTTATTTCGTTATTAACAGTAACTATTTAAATAATTAAAACAACATATTTTTTATCAGTTGTCAGATGTGTACATTATAAACAACAGATCGTAATTTTAATATTATTAGTGGCTGTATGAATTTTACCCTTTCCTATTTATCATTGTCAAATATTAAAAAATAAAATATCAATTAATCGTTTTTATTTGTTATGATGGTAAATAAGGCATTGATATTTATATTAAAATAAGGACACCTAATCGTTATCTTATAATCCCAAATTTCAGTATTAAATTCTTCATCCGGAAACGTTCCTAATGGATTTTTCTTACAGATCAAGTATCTGACTAATACATAACAATTCAACTCTGGTTCGTTTTTATAGGTCTTTATTGAAATATGTCTGTGTTCGCTATGCTACGTCATTTTAATTATATTAATATAGATGTTTTCTCTGAAGAAAATCTATAAAATATCGCTTATTACCGCAAGAGTTGATGTAGTTTACCACGAAATCAAATGTTATGAAATCGACAAAGGCACGCAATGGATAAGTTAAACCGAGCTTAAACGAGCACTTTTTACGTTGCTCGAAAAACAATTTATAACGTAATCGAACCGATAGTGCTAATATAGCTATGATATATCATAATGCGCTTTCATAACTCGGATAATATATTGTATTGTAATATTTCGTTGCATTAAATATCAAACAAAAAAATTCTGGCCTGGTAAATCACTTGTGGTCAACAGGGTGGTAAGTGATGTTAAAATTAGTTATTCCTTATGACACCTTTAAAATAACTTTTAAATACATAGATTTATCTCAATGAGTTGTGTCACTGACACGGGATACAATTTTGTTCTTATAGAACACACCCGACTTCCGATGTGAGAACTCGAAAAACTAATAAATAGTGGCGGATTTACCAATAGGCTGAGCAGGCTGGAGCTTAGGGCGGCAGATTCAGAGGGGCGGCTAATTTAGCCCATTTTTTTATGTTACAGAAATAATTATAATTATATGTAACACACATTAACGTCCGTAATCCGTATACTCGTCACTACATAGCGGGTTGCAAGAACTATCTAGTAACTATAATAACGGGAAAAAGCGGATGTAATGAGGACTATAGAACACAGATCATAAAGTTGCAATTTCAGAATAAATGTAATTAATATGATTGGAACAAAACTTTAATTGAATTTCAAAAAATCAGTAGGGGCGGCAAAAACTGAATAGTTCACTAGCGGCAAATTTATAAATCTGCCACTGCTAATAAAGCAGTCATGTATCTAGACTGAATAATTTCAATGCCCAATAAGAATTCAAACGTAACTGATTAAATTTAGGACACAATTCTCTTTCACCTATATTCATCAGAAGTTTGAAAGTTGGGAATTCCTACTAAAGCAACAACATCCTACCAATAACCCAAAAGGTGATTCTCGAGGAATGCGTTTTAAAAAATTAAATATAAAAATAGTTTATCAACAAATGTTTCCTTCTACATTATGGACTCCTGCTAAATACTTTATCGATATTAAATCAATTATGACGACCTCCGTGGTCGAGTGGTGTTTACACCGGTTTTCATGGGTACGCCACTCCGAGGTCCTGGGTTCGATTCTCGGCTGAGTCGATGTAGATTATCATTAGTTTTCTATGTTGTCTTGGGTCTGGGTGTTTGTGATACCGTCGTTACTTCAGATTTTCCATAACACAAGTGCTTTAGCTGCTTACATTGGGATCAGAGTAATGTATATGATGGTGTCTCAAATAAAAAAAAAATCAAACCATACCATTATCATTTTTTAATATTAGACTGGAGTGTAAAATTTACTTCGTAGAGACAGGTAAATAGTTATCGGCGGTAATTTAATGCCGTCTGGACGTAATAAGTACCGCCCGAACCGTCTTTACACTTGGAAGTTTACAAGATAAAGTATATTTTCTCTCTTTCGATATTAATGTTGTTTTTTTTTATTTTTTTTACAACATATTTTTTATCAGTTGTCAGATGTGTACATTATAAACAACAGATCGTAATTTTAATATTATTAGTGGCTGTATGAATTTTACCCTTTCCTATTTATCATTGTCAAATATTAAAAAATAAAATATCAATTAATCGTTTTTATTTGTTATGATGGTAAATAAGGCATTGATATTTATATTAAAATAAGGACACCTAATCGTTATCTTATAATCCCAAATTTCAGTATTAAATTCTTCATCCGGAAACGTTCCTAATGGATTTTTCTTACAGATCAAGTATCTGACTAATACATAACAATTCAACTCTGGTTCGTTTTTATAGGTCTTTATTGAAATATGTCTGTGTTCGCTATGCTACGTCATTTTAATTATATTAATATAGATGTTTTCTCTGAAGAAAATCTATAAAATATCGCTTATTACCGCAAGAGTTGATGTAGTTTACCACGAAATCAAATGTTATGAAATCGACAAAGGCACGCAATGGATAAGTTAAACCGAGCTTAAACGAGCACTTTTTACGTTGCTCGAAAAACAATTTATAACGTAATCGAACCGATAGTGCTAATATAGCTATGATATATCATAATGCGCTTTCATAACTCGGATAATATATTGTATTGTAATATTTCGTTGCATTAAATATCAAACAAAAAAATTCTGGCCTGGTAAATCACTTGTGGTCAACAGGGTGGTAAGTGATGTTAAAATTAGTTATTCCTTATGACACCTTTAAAATAACTTTTAAATACATAGATTTATCTCAATGAGTTGTGTCACTGACACGGGATACAATTTTGTTCTTATAGAACACACCCGACTTCCGATGTGAGAACTCGAAAAACTAATAAATAGTGGCGGATTTACCAATAGGCTGAGCAGGCTGGAGCTTAGGGCGGCAGATTCAGAGGGGCGGCTAATTTAGCCCATTTTTTTATGTTACAGAAATAATTATAATTATATGTAACACACATTAACGTCCGTAATCCGTATACTCGTCACTACATAGCGGGTTGCAAGAACTATCTAGTAACTATAATAACGGGAAAAAGCGGATGTAATGAGGACTATAGAACACAGATCATAAAGTTGCAATTTCAGAATAAATGTAATTAATATGATTGGAACAAAACTTTAATTGAATTTCAAAAAATCAGTAGGGGCGGCAAAAACTGAATAGTTCACTAGCGGCAAATTTATAAATCTGCCACTGCTAATAAAGCAGTCATGTATCTAGACTGAATAATTTCAATGCCCAATAAGAATTCAAACGTAACTGATTAAATTTAGGACACAATTCTCTTTCACCTATATTCATCAGAAGTTTGAAAGTTGGGAATTCCTACTAAAGCAACAACATCCTACCAATAACCCAAAAGGTGATTCTCGAGGAATGCGTTTTAAAAAATTAAATATAAAAATAGTTTATCAACAAATGTTTCCTTCTACATTATGGACTCCTGCTAAATACTTTATCGATATTAAATCAATTATGACGACCTCCGTGGTCGAGTGGTGTTTACACCGGTTTTCATGGGTACGCCACTCCGAGGTCCTGGGTTCGATTCTCGGCTGAGTCGATGTAGATTATCATTAGTTTTCTATGTTGTCTTGGGTCTGGGTGTTTGTGATACCGTCGTTACTTCAGATTTTCCATAACACAAGTGCTTTAGCTGCTTACATTGGGATCAGAGTAATGTATATGATGGTGTCTCAAATAAAAAAAAAATCAAACCATACCATTATCATTTTTTAATATTAGACTGGAGTGTAAAATTTACTTCGTAGAGACAGGTAAATAGTTATCGGCGGTAATTTAATGCCGTCTGGACGTAATAAGTACCGCCCGAACCGTCTTTACACTTGGAAGTTTACAAGATAAAGTATATTTTCTCTCTTTCGATATTAATGTTGTTTTTTTTTATTTTTTTTAAATAAGATTAAAGTAGGGACAAACGAATATCTCTATCTTATTATATGTCTGGCCAAAGGAGTAAAATTACTTTTTAATTATCAGGGTTCGTGTATATTTACCGCTGATCTGGAGCGTACTCTGCCGAAGAATACTGGGGAAAGGCGTCGGTGCTTAGGGATTCTTTATACACCAGAACCTAAACCGTTCTCCGGCGTTTTCGGCCAATTCACGGCAAACGAGATCGCTTGTCCATCTACCATGATGGCCCTCAAAATTCGTATTGATGGTGGGTTTTTCGACTGACGTAGCATCGGTCGGTATGATATACCCTTACTTAACATTGGAGATACTCGTAAATGGATTTTTCAGCGATATCAGAAAAAAATTAAAATTATAACAAAAAGAAAAACCGACTTCAAACAAAACACTATTTTAAAATAAATAAATATGCACTAAAAAGTAATAAAAATAATTGCGTATTGAACATATTTTTTAGAGTCCTCCTAAGTAAAATGAAATGAAAAATATTAGACTACTTAAAAGCCGATTTACAATTATATAACGTAGTTATTGTTATATTTGGAGCCGCAAATCTATGTATATCAAAATCGGTCTACCCAGTAATAAGTTATAAGGTAACAAACATAAAAAAAGTACAGACGAATTGATAACCGCCTCCTTTTTGAAGTCGGTTGATAATTCCACCATATAAATGCATGAACAAATTTGGATATATAGGATATCATTACATCATCTTCAGTATCACTTGTTTTCTAGGCATGGCAGTCATATTTCTTTTTAATTTAGATGTACAGTAATTATCATTTTTAATTACATTTCTTAGTAATGTGCAGTCAAAGTTAAACATTTAGTTATAGATTGATAATTTTAATAAGATATATGTTTACTGAATATGGAAGATATGATTGCTAATAATTAAGAACGGTAAAAGGAGACACCTTAAAATAAATAAAATATACTTCAGCGTCAGTAATAAAAATGTCTTATCAGCCATTGAATATTGCACAGCAACAGCTAAACGACAACAAATATAACACGATTATTTTATGTTGTACACGTAATTAATGTATTCATTGTTACTCGTGAATACTATTTCTTTTTGTCAGGTCACTAACGTTTCTAAATCGCGATGGCAAGATTCGCTATTTGTTTTATATAGTAAAATGGAAAGTTACGTGATCGTCAAATTATATACGTGTAAATTAGTGATGTGCTGTATCCTTATGATTGAGTGAGCTAATTGAATATTGAACCATATGTACAAGTACACATATAATAAATCAAACAAATTTAGTATATACTGTCTCGAATACCGAGATCTCGATTGTAATTAATTTAATTGATGTTATGAAGATCTCATAACTCGAGACTATTTAGCAAATCTACTACAATAGTACATATGCAATAAGTGACTTATACAGTCAATCGCTTGTTCACACACGCAAACACACTAACATAGAGCTATATAGTATTAAAAATGTTAATTAATGTTAATTTTCTGTAGAAAGATTTTGTTAGCGTTTATTAAAAACCTACATTTGGTTTTCTAACCCGAGCAAAAATATAATTATTTTATAGTTAATATAATTTATTCTGTTATTAAATAAAATAAAATAAATCAGAAAACATCGTGAGGAAACCTGCATGTGTCAAATTTCATAGACATTCTGCCACATGTGTATTCAACCATTGTGCATTGGGCATTGAAATAACGTGGTGGAATATGTTCCAAACCTTCTCCTTAGTGGGAGAGGAGGCCTTAGCCCAGCAGTGGGAAATTTACAGGCTGTTGTAAACATGCTATTTATTTTGTAATTCCGTTTTGTCTTGTCACATTTTTCAAAACTATGTTAAGAGCAAGTCAACAATCACAATTTTTTAAATAAATGTTCAACATCGTATTTTAAAATTTTAATTAATAAAGTATGTACGAACAAAACTAAAACAACAAGTTTATATTTCAGATGTACATCTCTGTCTAATTAGTAGAGGAAAGTAACGATTAGGCGAATCGAAGCCCTCTAATTAAATATAGAGCGGGCGCCTGTTTCAGTTTATAAGTAGAAAGATATTTCAATTTTCTTATTAAAATAACCATTCTCTGATGTTCTTATAATTACGTAAATTACTTTGTAAGCATGTGGAGATGAAGAGAAAAGATTAGCTCGACGCCTACAGCTAAATGCCGATATAAAATGATTACACAACGAGAATTGTATTGTAGAGCACCATTGTCGAAATTAAGTATAATATATATTTTTTAAATAATATAAGAAATTTCTGAGAAATTGGTACACATTTCTGGTACTGGAGCTGATGCTTATTGCTCAAAGACTCATTTATATCATGTCTGTATTATTTCATTTTATTTCGTTTTTTTTCTGTAAATTCAATGCTCAACCAACCTTGGGAACTAAGATGTTATGTTCCCTGTGCCTGTAGTTACACTGACTCACTTCTTTCAAACAGTAACACAACAACACTAAGTGCTGTTGTTTGGCTTTAGATTAACTGATGAGTGGGTGGTACCCAGACGGGCTTGAATAAATCGCTACCACCAAGTAAACTTTAGTTTATTTCTATAATTATTTAAGTACTAGCTATACCCGCCCGCTTCGCTGGGCATTAGTCGTAGAAAAATATTTTTTTAATTTTTCATTTTGTAATTAATTACCGATATAATGTAGAAATAATCAAGAAATATGCGAGATCTAATTAAATACATAAAATTATTTCATTTAATATTCGTCAATGATGTTCTCGATAGGCTGCAGATTGGTCATAACACCCATAAACTTATTTATCAAGATCATATCTTCTTTTTTTTTAATCTGGAAACAGATATGATTTATGAGAATGTTTTTGTTGGTGTAATCTCGATGTAAAGTTGGTACGATGAAAATTTTAATTAAATTTCTATAGTCTAGAAAAGTTTGTATCACACCAAAAACGTCCTCTATTATCCGGTTATATCAAATATCGATGATATAACATGTACAACCTTGTCATCTGTAAGTATCTCGTAAATAAATGTACCCTTTGGCTCGAAGTTTTGATTGGTTGCATTGAATGTAGCTTAATCCTTCGTTCTCGACCATAGCGTATATGTCAACAATGAATTGTTAAAATAGTTGACGATACTTCAGAATATGGTTAGATTGATTATTATCTCTAATTATACGATACGCATAAAAATCAAACTCATCGATGTCACAGAGCCAGTCGTGAGATTATTTTCATACAGTCCGAGATGATATCCATCTTCTGCTTGCATTGGATAATCGTAATAATTGTCATACGATTGATATTTTTCAGCGACACCTTGATTGTTTTTGTGTCGCTTAGTGATAACAATTCCTCGTTTTGTAATTTCTGTACCGACAATTACAGCTGTGACTTCAGGAGCTATGGAAGCTTTAATACGCCTTTTATGCTCTACGTTCTATCTGCATTGATAATTACTTTGAATCATTTGTTGTTTCACTATCTAGAGCAGTTTTAGGCATAATCCTAAATATATCGATGATTTCTCGATTAGCTGTGGTACTGAACATGCATCAAAGATCAATCTTTTTCTACGTTGTTCGTGAAATAAATGTCCAGAAATTGGGGATTTTATATAGATACTGGAAGAAGTGAACCAATCGTATGATACTCTTTAAACGTAGACGCAAAATTATTGTATTGTTCAATATTTGTTACCCCAAATGATGTCATTTGAAAGCATGAATTGTAATTTCTAATATACTGAAGGAACTATTTAGACTCCTTAATATTTCCCGTAACGTAGGTAAGAAGAGGTTCTGGTGGTTCAACCAGTTGTGGTAAATACATTTTTCCAGTGGAGTAGCATATACCAGCAGTTTATTTAGTGTGACAATATGGGCATACTATATTCATTGAACCAATGATCACATCGGGATTCATCTTGTCATCATAACCTATATAGTAATTGAAGGCTGATTTATTGAGGTTGGTTCTAGTTCTTGACTTAGTCTTTTTTAATCATTCATCATCCAGTAATTGGGCTTGTCAGGTTTATCAGTATCTCTTGATAAAGATGCTTGTTCGAAGATCTGGAACTTGATCATTTCGTTGACTAACTGTTTTGGCAGCTCTTAAAGTAGAAATTCGGATTCTATTTTTTTCTAAACGTATTTCTTGTTGGTGTGTTGTTTCCGTAGCTCTTTTGGATGACGCTACGCATATATTGTTGATATTCCGATCTTTTGTTTCTTCAATGGCATGGTGGTTTCTATTTATATAAATAAGTTGTATAATAAGTGGTTATGTCTTACGTTTACATTTTATACTAAAGATTCATTGTTTTTGGAGTTATGAGTATACTTACCAATTATGATTATTGTTTACTTTCTTATAATCAAAACAGCTAATCACTTCTTCCCATATATGTAATTTATAATAATTATCTCATTTTAAAATGACAATTATTATTGTTGTGATTATTTTTTATTTATTGGCATATGACGGAAATTAAGTTAGTTGTAATGCTTTTTGATTTTCATTTTTTATTTCATATTTTATAATTATCGGTTGATCTGAATATAAATGTATCGTGATACACGTAAGGACCATCTGTTGGTTATTTTTAATGATACGGATGAAATAATTACTTTCTCCATAAAACAATAGATAAACATACCAATTTTCATAATGATCGATCAAATAGTTTCTGAGTTTATCGATGACACACATGCAAACACATCCTTTTGGCTATCTATATATACTTTTGTATGTATAGATAGCCTATGATTTGCGCAAGTACATGTTTTTCCTGTATGCCAATTTTTATAATGATACAGACACACAAAAATTTCAAAATTGGTAAAAATTAAGCCAGTCAAAGAACACATGACGAATTACGACAAAAATAAGTGTACAGACAGACTCTAGAGATTTATATAATAGTATAGATTTAGTACTCACGTGCGATAGCTTTATTATTAGCGTATTTTATGTATAACTTTGGTGTTTCTATACCATTTTCTATGCTTCTTTTTTATGGAATAGTTAATAATGTTAACTTTTGTAATTTGGGATGATTGAGAGTGTTATAAACGTAGAAATAGACAAATATAATCAGAAAGCTTCGAACTACTAAGCTATTGGGAGTGGCACGTGTTATTGTGAGTCAACCATAAAAGATAGACATAGGCTGTCATGGGATATTTTTTGTATAATTTTAAGGAGAACATTTCCGTAATACATGATTTCTGTGTAGCTTTAACCATTAAGGCTAAACACGCGACGAAAGCTCAAAATATGGGGTAACCTTCCCGTTTTTCAGACATTTCCCTTCAGTGCTCTGCTCCTATGGACTTTAGAGTGATGAAAAGTATACTATACCAGCTCAGGAGTATGAAAAATAATTGTACCAAGTTTCGTTAAAATCCGTCGAGTAGTTTTTGTTTCTATAACGGTTATATGGACAGACAGACAGACAGACAAAAATTTTACTGATTGCATTTTTGCCATCAGTATCGACCCCTGATCACCCCCTGATAGTTATTTTGTAAAAATATTTCATGTACAGAATTGACTTCCCTACAGATTTATTATAAGTATAGATAAGTAAGAGCATTAATTATAATAACTGGATATCAAAAATATGTTATAGTACAATGTGCAATTTAATTACAAGATCAATAAATGTACTGAGAATATTTTATGTTATTATTGATTATTTACTTATCGACTGCCTTGTTATCGATTTTGTATGTACTGATCTTTAGGTCCGGGATTCAAGCTCCAAGTGGAACTGATTATAAGTTATTGGGTTTTCCGTTGAATACATTCGCCGTGATTTTACAAACTGGAAGTGCCAACTCTCTCGTGCTTCGGAAAGAAGGTAAAATCTGAACGTTTTCCGGTCGTATAGGATATCCCTTCCTTCGGATTATAGGAGCAAAAAAATAGCAAGTTCACCTGTGTTTGCGCACACACTTGTGCACAATAGTATATGCTGCGTATTTAGCCGGCTTCCCTAGAAGTTTCATGCAATTGGATACCGTGACCAAAATCGCTAGTGACGCCTTCATCATCATAATTTTCTTCCGTTTATTTTTATGATTAACAACGTGTTATCTTTATAAAGCCTGATGTTAATTTATCAAAGAGATTAAATTATGCTCATTAATAATAATTTACATATTTTCACTGGCGGTATTGTATAGTGAAAAGGAAAAGTGTTTTGCTTAGCTAATTTACTCATGGGTGCAAAATCATTTTAATACAATATATTTTAAGTAACTATTGCTTTTGTTAAGTAATATTCAAAAGTATATATGTAGCCGAATATGATGAAACTTTGTTAAGATGTAATGCAAACGCCCGAGGTTTTTTAAATAATAATTGTTTTTCAATAAATTTTTTTACGAAGACTTATTTGACTCGGGAAAAGCAGGAATGGATATGCTACTTCATATAGTTTATATAAAGTAATACCTAGTAATATTACGGTACCGGTATTCTAATACGTAGTAAAATATGCTAGCATCTTATTGACTACAGTAAAATTGAATTATTTGTTTACTGTATTTGTATTTTAAAATAAAGATACTAATAATAATAATCTTGTAAATAATTATCTAACATATTATATCTCTTTATAAAATCTATAATTTTTTTTTTTTTCGGAACGCATATTACGTAAATACCGCTGTATATTTTAACACGAAATTTTTACCATTATATTCAGCATGTTTCAAAGAAAACCAAATATCCTCTGGAATACACTGAACAACGCTATCTTTATATGTTAAAATAAATATATATAATTCACGATTTGCATTTATATATTTCAATTGATAAGGTAACAATTCTTTACTATATTATGGAGGTAATAAATAGTGTAGTCATCAATACACGTTAATTTTCGTGCAACATATATATGTACTTACTATAGTAATTACTGAGAAAGAATGCTAACAATAGTAATTAAGAATAATCTTAATTTCGAATCTACCGTAGATTATATTTCACTTATTTTTCTATAATAAAGATTCGGAAATAATAACTAACTGTTATTATTATGTAATTAATATACCCTTCATTTCAACACAACTGTTGTTGTTTAATTATTACATCATTTTATTGACCTCAAAAATATATTCTGAATATTTAACGATAAGCTTGTCTTAGATCATAAAAAGTTTATTTAAGGCTTGGAAGCCGTAAACTATCTCTACAAAAGAAAAAAATACTTGCAAATTTCTACTGAATTTTCGTCGAAATCCGTTCTTACCGACGAACTTAATGTTCATGAAAAAACTTTTTCCTAACGAAATACTCGTATTACGAAACTAACAAATTAAACAGGTATCTGAGAATTTCAGATGAACACGTAATCTTACCTTTTTTAAAAGCCTCTTATAAATTATGCACGGGCGACGGCGGCTTCGTACCACGTCTCGTATTAATTTACAAACTTACAATTCAATGAAAACAAAGTTTACATCCCAAAGACTTCAGCTTTAACTTTGCCTTAAATCTCATAATTGAAAAATAATTACAAAATAATGTGCTTTACCAAAATTTGTTCTAATATAATATCCGAAGTCAGCGCCAGCAAAAAATATAACACGTTCAAGAGCGACGAAATTCTTTGTCATCTCAATAAAAACTTTTTGATACCTTACCCTAATTTGCATTGTGGAGGCGCAAGGAGTAATCCTACGGGCACGCTCTAAGATAAACTGGGGCCAGCCGTAAATCTGACAAGATTAATGATGCTCTGACCTTTGTACTGTCGCCTCTGACAAGCCACAGATTAGTCATGCATATATAATCACTGTTTTATCAATCTTTATTATAACACATATATGTATAATATTATATGTGACATATATAAATTCACTACAAATATATAAATGTAGTTTAAAATATAGTTTCACAAAGGTTTTCTTATTTAATATTTTATTTAAGCTATTTGATTGAATTTTTTTTATCACTAGTCTTCCTGTTTTTACACAGGACGATAATTAGTTTGTATATAAGTTTTAAATATAAAAACATACACTAAAGTATTTTTATCTGAATTAGTAGGTGCAATAGAAAGTTTTAGGCCTTACTTCTTTTTTATATATGTATATAAACCTTCCTCAGGTGTCATTCTGTTTATTGATGAAACACGCATTTAAATTTACCTGTGTCGCAATATGAGATATAGTCGTTTAATACTATGTAGAGACTTAAAACAGCTTTATTTAACCTATTTACATGGATAGCCTCTTAATATTTTCAAATAAAAGTTATATTTTAACTTTTATCTAACCCGATAAATCTTTAATAAATATTTTAACCAAATTTTAATTAATATTGTAATTTATACATTTAAAAAAAGTCAATCAATTGTTACAACAACAACAACGGTTCAACTGATCAATTATTCGAAAAATAACAAAAAATTTCGAAATAATAAATAATTTAATAATTAATTTTGAATTTAAATAAATAAGATTATATGCGTGTGCCGAACTTTAATAATAAATACACATATAGGTACATTTCAAATTACACATTTATAAAACAATAATCTTCTTAATTAAAACATATCATTTAAAGCAAATATCAAAACTATGAAATGTGTGTGAACCGAGGTTGTCTATACAGTTATTAAAACATGAATCTTAACTGAAAGCGTACGAACCCGAGCAGGATTGACTGTATTTTCACGTACCAATTTTGAGCTTGTTCATTAAGAGCTTGGTAGTATAGAAAAACATTGCGAGGAAACTTGCATATCTTGCAGAAAACTTTTCTACACTATTATATGCTAATTCGTATTGAGCAATCTCGTATTGAGAAAACGCTACAAAACATCTCCAAGAAAAAAAAAAAAACTTAATCACACCTGGAAAGAGCTTAATCAATCAAAGTTGACAGGTATATTTAAAAAATATAATTCAAATTAATTAAAAAAAAGAAGTAACGTTATTTCAACACATGTAGGTTATTCCACGTTAAAATATAACATGTGAATACATTTACTTTTTAATAATAAGATACAAATACATAAGCATATGCATTTGTTTGTAAGATATTAATTTAAATAGATTCGGAACTTAAATTAGCATTGTATACACTATTGCGTGCTTATTTAGTATGTCTCGAAATTATTTCCGATATATGCAGATTTCATAACGATGTTTCCTTCGTCGCCGTGAAGATATGAATAATAATCATACATTAACACTTAAAATAGTTATATTAATGACATTAATATACATCTATTGTCTTTTTTGGAATTTCAAACTCAAACTCAAATAACTTTCTTCAATATTTCTATATTTGCATTACACTTTCTTATTGATGGTCAATTGAAACACTACCACCGGTTCGGAAAAGAAAATACCCTGACCTGAGAAGAAACGGCGAAAGAAACTCAGCAAAGAACCGTCGAAAGAAACTCAGCTCAAAACAACTCATTCAAAAATAAATTCCGAAGAACATTTAATTCTAATAAAGAGTGCAAAATGTATAAAAGTTATAATAGAAATTAAAAAAAACCATGATAACACAAGGCGTATTGGGGAAATCACAAAGTTAATGCTGTTTCGTAAATATATAAAAAGGTGTTTCTTAAACATAGGAACACCTCTACCATTTACAATTAGGTCGAGTTACTTATTGTATATTTGAACTCTTTCAAACATTTTCTTTGCCGTTGTGGTTTACAATAACTAACTGAAGTTTACTTCTTCTTCACTTGCAGTGTGTATATGGTTTTATAATTAAAGCCAATCTACCTTTTTTACCTTAAGACTGGCTGGAAAAGTTATAGTTCGCTGTTTAAGCAATAAGGCCTATTCTTGTGCATCTTTATTAAACGAACTTATGTATTAGTTTATGGGTGCATAGTAACGAGTATTTTGATTTTGATTTTTGAATTTTGGGGAGCTTTACACATAGACCATGAATAAAATATTCACGTTACTTAATTTTATTTTTGGTTTGTTTTAATACTACGGATATTAACAAGCTTATTTGGAACTGTCTTAGTAGCAATTGGTCTCACTTACCGTTAAAAGGACAATTTATTTATTAATAGCGACCCACCCCGGCTTCGCACGGGTGCAATCGTATGACATCATAATGGAAGCTTCTAAAATTAATTAACAGTTTTTCTTTACTAAATTGTCATTTACATAGATAGGTCCTCTAATCACTCTTTTTGTTAAAAAAAACGCATTAAAAATCCGTTGCGTAATTTTAAAGACTTAAGCATACATAGGGACATAGAGACAGAGAAAGCGATTTTGTTTTATACTACGTAGTGATTTCTGTATGCTTTCCTAAAATAAATAAATAAAGAAAATATAAACTAAGAAGACCAATTGAACGTGCTTTATCAATAACTGCTATTGGTTTTTGATTACAAGGTGAAGCCGACAGTTTAATTAGTAAGGAGCGACAGGCACCCACGCCGTCTGACGACAAAATCGCTAAACGTTTTTCGAATCTGTTTCATTTTCCAATCGAGAGAGATTTATGGACTTATAATTTTAAATTAAGAATTAATATCAATTTATTTTATTTCTATATTGTAATGAACAGAACAAGTCAATATTACTGGACATCTTTAGGTGGCTTGCGATCGAACGCTGAGGTAATAAAAATATTTTGTTTGTAGTATTCACCAGTTTCCTATTGTGCTAACAGAAAAGTCTTGCGTTGTGGGACAGTTGAATAATCGGGATCGTATCGTATACGTTTTTTTTATGGTATAGGTTGGCGGACGATCATATGGGCCACCTTATGGTAAGTGGTCACCATCACCCATAGACAATGAAGCTGTAAGAAATATTAATTATTCCTTACATCGTCAATGTGTCACCAACCTAAGATGTTCCTAAAACTAAGATGTTATGTAGTTACACTGGTTCACTCACCCTTCAAACCGGAACACAACAATACGGAGTACTGTTATTTGGCGGTAGAATATTAACTCAATCGTATACGATTATACTGCGGTTAATTTTTGTAAGAAATTATCGAAGTTGCATACAAGCATAACCCCTATAAGTAGAATTGGCCCCCAGTTAAAAAAATAAGACAAGCTTTTATGTACTAAAAATAATCATTGAAAATTATAATTATACTTATCATGTTATTGTAACCGTATTTAAAGCACGTTCGAGAATGAGCATTTTAAAGTAAATGAATTTTTTAAACATTTCTTTCTCAAATAACTAAACAACAATGTAAAGTTATAACGAAATAAGAAACGAACGCAGCTCCTGACATTCGCTTCAAATAAGAGTTGACGATTACGTAATGAAACTACCGACTCTATAAAATAAAAACATCAACAACAAACTGAACATTCATAGGCCGAGGTTACTTAGTGGTTAAAACCTTAATTTTAATCGATGATCAGTGAGGCAAGGGAATTTAAACAGTATAGTGGAATGAGCCCCTTAAAGGGACAGGAGGTGCCTTTCTAGGTTCCAACAACAGCCGAGACATACAAATAACATAACAGCTGATTAATAATAGCTGACATAAATACGGTTAAGAGATTAAGAGGTATTTAATCAGGCCTGATGACATTTGACTTTTTTTATATATTTTTATGAGATACGTGGACGAGCTAATTGACCATTTACGAGTATGCTAATCACTCGAGCTACTTTCGTCCCTGAACACTGGCATTGAAAGAAGTATGAATATTTCATATACATCATAAAAACCCCATCAGCCTAACGTTAAAATTAACGCTGCTTTTGCGGTGCGCAATATCATTTTTTTATATAATATTTTTTTAACCTCAATTATAACTTTTTTATATTTTGCTGTCGTTTCAACTGCGATGCATCTGTTGTGGTCACGAACACAGAGATATAAATGTGAATTTAAATCAACATTTTCATAGTATTACTTTGGACACTGTTTAATAACTTGTAAGCCATGAGGCTATTTTTGTATATCATTGAATAGGCAGCTAAGATAGACTTATCAATACCGGCGTCGATGAAGGAGTAACTCCTATTCAAATCAAAATCTTGTCCAAGTTTGTTAGTAAAACACCAATGTTGACTGTGTTGTATAATTGTATATACTTTTAAATTTTAATTTCGTACATGTATATGAGGTGTTATTTCATACATTTCTCTGATCCCAATGTAAGTAACTAAAGCACTTGTGTTATGGAAAATCAGAAGTAACGAAGGAACCATAAACACCCAGACCCAAGACAACATAGAAAACTAATAATAGTCTATATCGACTCGGCCGGGAATCGAACCCGGGACCTCGGAGTGGCGTACCCTTGAAAACCGGTGTACACACCACTCGACCACGGAGGTCGTCAATAATCGTTTTGATATGGAAACTCGGGATCTGTAGCATCATATCTAGACCATAAGACCAACAAGGCAGAGAATATTTAATCAAATCGATTCGAGGATCCTGATAGTATTTCCAGTGCCTTGTCTCGAGGAAAACATAAAGTCCTGAAGGAAATATACATATCCTGCGATATTGGTTCTTGGAAAAACGGTCAAGAGGAAATAACCATAATGATATTTATTACATAAGGTAAAATAGAAATATTTCACTGTATTTTTTTTTCTAATGAAGTATTAGTTGTTAATAGTAGTAAGTAAGTATTAAGCATAAAGTTATCAAACGCTAAAACTACAACTGCGAGTCACGCATTTGCTCAATTAATGTAAAAAAATACGTATTAAAATTACGAAATATTAATATAGTTATTAATAATAAAAGTAACGATTACACGAACGCAAATGATTTCGATATATTTTTACTTTATTTCGATATAATATAATATTTATATACCTTTTGTGATAAGGGTTCCAAGCTGTAGAATAATGATTCAAAAACAAACACAAATATTAAGATGTAGAATAAAGTTGATACTAATATATATTTATTAAAATAAATGCTAGCATTTGAGAAACTTTAATCAAAACGATATTAGCTATTTGTAGTATTCGTTGTTAAGATAAGTTTGAAGTATTAAGCAATCTGCAACACCGGAGCACTTGCAGGTGCGTTGTCAGCCTTTAAGCTGTTCGCATAAAATAATAATAAGGTATTTATTAGTATTCTTAAAAAAATATTTTTTTAAATGGTAAATTGATATAAAGTATACGCTAAGGCATTTTGTATGAACTGTTATATCGTTATTGTGTTTATATATCTATTGGTATTTGTGTATGTCGCCGCAATCATTATTTTTCTACTGTTTGTATACTATTTCTGTATGTCATTCTAATTTTGTAATTTTTATAATTTTGTTTCATAAAATTGGTTATTCATTTGACGTAAATGATTACTACAGTTATTAATTACGGGATATTTACCGTGTTTTTTATTTTTATCCGTTGGAGCTCGATATTTCGACATTATCTACGAATGTCTTATATATACTATATAAAGTTATTAATAACTGTAATAATAAAAATAACCATGTTAATTTAAAGTTTTATATAAATGATTGCATCATATTATTGATCACGTAATTAACAAGGCTTAACTGTAATTAATTATCTCGAAATTCAAGCTGAATTAAATATAAGTAAATTTACATATATTTTAATCATAAGCCTAAAATTAAAATATATTATATAATTGTAACTAGCGATTACAATGACACTTTCAGAGAAATGTAATACTTTTGTTGTAAGTGTAACCTACATTATTATTTTATTTAAGTTTATTTCTGTACGCTGTTTATTTGTTCTGATTACTAAAACTTAAAAAATATATATTTTAAATACGAGAAGAACCCGAAATATACTATAAATAACGTAAAAGTCATTAATACTTGCAAGTTTTCGTTTTTTTATTTGATTGCTTTTAGAAAGCTTCCTTTGTGGAACCAGCTTTCGGCAGCGGTTTTTCCGAACCGATACGACATGGAAACCTTCAAGAAAAGAAGAAGTACGCACTTCTTTCTTAAAGGCCTGCAACGCACCTGCAAGCCCCATGGTGTTGCAGATGTCCATGGGCGGTGGTAGTCACATTCCATCAGGTGAGCCTCCTGCTCGTTTGCCACCTATGTCATAAAAAAGAATGATACCTTAAACAATGTTAAATGTCTAAAATTATAAAACTTCAACTAACATCGCATTGACGTCATAGCATCGAAGTATGTGAAAAAGTAAGTAAAGTAACAGCCGGTAATTTTCCCACTGCTGGGATAAGGCCTCCTCTTCCATTAATCCCTCTCCGGGTTTGGAACATATTCCACCACGCTGTTCCAATGCAGGTTGTTGGAATGCACATGTAGAATCGATGAAATTAGACACATGCAGGTTTACTCACGATGTTTTCCTTCACCGCCGAGTTCGAGATGAATTATAAACACAAATTAAGCACATATATATAGTGGTGCTTGCCTGGGTTTGAACCCGCTATCATCGGTTAAGATGCACGCGTTCTAACCACTGGGCTATCTTAGCTCGAAGTATGTGAGGCTTGTTACAAAACTGATTCGCTCATTATTCAAGCCGGGATACAACAATACAGCGTGTTGACTTTGGGCACAGCAACAGACGAGTGAGTAATAAACTCGACAAACAAGGCAACACTGCAGTTCGACAGGTTATTAAAATAAACAAATATGACGTCACGTTCATGCAGCCCCAGTGCAGTGTTTCGAAAGTTACATCAAAGTTTGTACCAAAGTCATACATGAAACTATTGTGTCGAATATAACTTCCATATTTGGAGTAGCGACGCTTGTTTGAACTACCCTAAGTTAGTGTAAGTATCATATTAGTAGTATAAATCTGAGAATTATACGTATAATAAAATAAAACCGTTGCGCCCGTCTGTATGCAAAATATAGAATTAATTCGAATACTGTTTTCACCACTAGACGTAGTCATTAATGAGGAATGAAGACGACACGTATGTCTGTTGAATTGAACTAACATGACCCTTTTTTTTAAATGTTGAATAAAAGTAACTACTGAGTTTCTTGCCGGTTCTTCTCGGTAAATTCTAAACTCAAATAACTCATTCAATATAGAAGCATTACACTTTTTTATTGATGGTCAATTGAAACACTACAAACAATTGAACAAAATAATATGAGATGAAATAGCCAGGAGGCGATCGATTCTACTTTCCGAACCGGTGGTACGCAATAATGATCAAAAAACGAACTTGTCATAGGCCTTCTTACGAGTTGCGCCAACGCTCCCAAAGCGCCTAAGGTTCTTGCCGCGTCCAGTCAGAAAAAAAAACTGAATACCTACTTATATTTAAATTAAAAAAAAATTCTTGGCAAATGACTTATATGTGATAATAATTGGATAAATACACTTCATTTGAAAATTCTTCTAAGTATTAATAACAATTTATCACTTATATATCGGCGACTATACGAGTGTACACTATTATGAACTGTGTAATTATTTAATGCCAGGTAAACTTGTAATTAGCACACTTTGAATCCATCGTGATGCAACTTTGACATGATAACTTTAAAACTTTAAATTATATAGAACTAGTTGACGCCCACGGCTTCACTGGCATTTAAGGGGTTGGTTGGTGTAGACATCCTTCATATAAAGTTTCATCAAGTTCGGTTTGCTCGTTCACTCAGAACAGATATAAAAAAAGAGCTACATTCGACTTATACAAAACATTTGTCTTATTATTCTCCTTAAATATTATATAATACATTTAATTTCATAATACTTTTAATATTTAGGAAATAACAGAAGATCGTTTTTGTTTTTTTTTATATTTCGAATCCATACCACAAACTCCTATCAGACACCAGAAGAGCATGAAATAGATATGAAAGACGGAATATCACGCCCTGGATATAGATAGTTAGCGTTATAGACCCAACATGATAAGGTAAAATGGGAAAATCCTATCAACTAAAATAGACAGCTTTTGTATATATATAATTTTTAGTTTATTACGGTATTAATTCTTGCAAGTAATACTGACTCAATTTTAATGATTTCAAAAGCATTATGATAACAGATGAACGACGATAGAATTTAAAAAAATCTTGTTTCTTTAAGAAATCTCGTATTTTCTAGTTTATTATGGTAACCCTATTTCCAGGCGATAATGCAGCTCTCTCAAATTCAGGTCACGCTCCACGGGGATTATGGGGCACTATGCGGTAATGTCCTTTTTTTCTCTGTATTTAGTGTCACAGACTAGGCATAAACTACATTATGTTCTTTATTATTTACGTCACTTGATTTGTATTTATCATATGTTGTATGTTACAGTTAAATTGTATCTTTTAATAAGTATCACCCGACGACAAGAATTTCTATTATCTGTGGTAAGGCTTTTTGCATGCCCAGGTGCAAAAAGCCTTCAATGCCAACAGCATGTCTATCGCTGTGTTCCAGTCTGAATGGCGACGGCTTAATAAATAATTTATGCTTTAAATGTAGTGTCTATGGGCGGAGACTACTCACCGTTCGCTGTCTTCAAGTTTGCCAGTCAGTTGAAAATACTATAAAATATAACTTTATTTTAAATAATTAATAATTTTAGTTCCTCGAAATATTCAAAATTAAACATTGCAGCTAAAATCCCGTATCAATGAAATATTAAAATATAAATAAAAAAGAATTCCAAGTAAAATGAAAGACAAACAAAATCCATGATAATTATAAAATATTTTCATAAATAAAAAGAACAATAAAGTGTTTAGTAACAATATTTTATTCGAAACACAATTCAATTTTATATTCATCTAGATTTATTGACTTCAATTGATATATTTATTTACCTTTAAAATAGCATTAGTTTCTTATTTAGAAAGTTATTTAAATAGACATCAGAAATTCAATTTAGCCTGTAGCCAATATTTGCAATATTGAACGAAACAGACCTAAAGCAATTGACCGATATTTGTTTTTCTAGTTCGAAAATCGAAAGACAAATATTTTTGTGTAATTTTTTTTTAAATCTACATAAATACTCTTTGCATAAACACTATTGTTTTTTTATGAATTATTTCTTAAATAAAATAAAACGCTTACATTATCTTTAAAGATAAATATTCAAAATTAATTCATAAATGTTCTTAGATTTTTTCGTTTAACTAAACAGTAAAATGACTTCAGTAACCTGAATATACAGCCCAAATTTCATACTCAAACTTTGTAGTCCTTAGCTTCAGCGCAAGGTAAACCTGGAATACATTGTCTCATTAGAGACGTGGAATAATGAATATTGTATGCGGACACCGCGGTCTAGGTGTTGCATAATGATAGGCTAAAACTCTGATTCTATAAAACTACTAACAAAAATTTACGGCTAGTCTTATAAAATTCAATTTATTATAACAACCTGTGATTACAAGAAACACGCACATACTCGTATAACTTTTATATGCTATAGATACAAAAGGTACTATTTTTTTTTAAAGAATAGAAAGTCGCATTTCATTCAGCATAGTAAAATAGAGTTGAAATGGGGTTAGGATCGAACATACGACTTTAAACAAATAGGTTAGCTAGTCAAAGAATTAATTTTCACAGGAACTTTTTAAGTGATCTAGGAAAATATTTCATTAAAGTAAAAGACATCGATAAAACATTGATAACATAAATAATGCAGCACTATTTCATTACTAATATTATTGCTATTAATTTACTAGAAGTGACAGTTTAATCTATAAGTATACATCGAATCGTTCTGTATCTGAATCAATTAACTAACCCAAACTTACTTTCTCGTTTGGAAATGGAGATAGTCTGTTGTCTTGATGGATGCGGCGATAGAAACGCTGGCATTTCGGGTCAAGGGATTTATCTTGCCACAATTTGGTCTTATCGTAAGCGATCGCAGTGAATGATTCTACGAAACATCAATATCATGGATTCAACAAAAATTTATATATAATCACGATCAAACATTTATATATTTCTTATATAATAATTATGACATTGAATATTCATTAAATCAAATCAAATCAAATCAAATCAAATCAATTTTATTCAAGTAAACTTCACAATGAAGCGTTTTTGAATCGTCAATAATCAAATACTACCACCGTTTCGGAAAGCAGCTTCTAGCGAGAAGAAACGGCAAGAAACTCGCATAGTTGCTCTTTTCAAATAAACACATTTACAATGCTGTTATTGACAGTAATTAGCGTCCTATGATGGAACCCGAGCCTAACTCCAGGCGTTTCTTTCTAAAAAATACTCTTTTAATGAATAGTATGATTTATTTATTAATTTAGTCTTAATAATATTTTTAAATTTTGAAAATGGTAATTTGATTATATTTTCCGGTATCTTATTATATATGCGTATACCATTGCCCAAAAACGTTCTATTTACCGTATGCAAACGGAAACTGGGGGTTACAAGTTTATTCTTATTTCTTGTATTAATAGTATGTACATCAGCATTGATAGAATAATTTTTAATATTCTTTTGTATAAAGATTATATTATCATAAATATATTGTGAAACAGCCGTTAATACAACTATTTTTTTAAATTTTTCGCGTAATGATGTCCTGGAGCTAATATTGTAAATAGATCGGATAGCTCTTTTCTGTAGAATAAAAACAACTTCAATCTCTGCTGCATTACCCCATAACAACATTCCATATGACATAATACTGTGAAAATTACTAAAATAAACTAGTCTAGCAGTACTTATGTCCGTAAGTTTTCTTATTATTTTTATTGCATAAATGGCACTACTTAGTTTTCTTGCCAGGGCATACAAATGGGTGCCCCACTGCAGTTTGGAGTCAAGGGTTATCCCTAAAAAGACCGTCGACTCAACAAACTCAAGCCTTTCATTTTTCAAAGTTATTGCAGAAGGATTTGATTTGACATTTGGCAAGGAAAACAAAACACATTTAGTCTTTTTAGCATTTAGTACTAAATTATTTATGTCAAACCAACCAAGAACCCGCGATTATCCAACTTACCTAATAACAAGTTATTCGGTATCGAAATGTCATATCCAAAGACACCTCATTGGGCCCAAGTAGTCCGAATAATTTGAGTTGCCAAAATATTAGAGTCATGTAGGTTTCCTCACGATTTTTTCAATTACGATACGATGCAAAATCACATCACTCGAGAATTAGATAATTAATTTATAAATACAAATGAAGCACATGAATTTTACACTAACGAAATCGTGATTTAAGTATGGAAAAGTTACGATAAACTATTTTAAGTATTAATCTATAATTAGTGTGTGAATCTGTCTTACACATGACATTGAAATATTTGATATGAAACATGTACGTATAAATTTTAAGTGCTAAAGAAAACATCGTTAATGTTTTATATATTTTATTGAAGACAAGTACAATTAACTTATAGAAAAGAATTTGGAAGATATTTACAAGGAAATGTAACATTAAGATACGAGTTTTTTAATAAATTGATCTTTGCCTTAATAACGAAATAAGAAAACAGTACAATTTACTTAATAACACAGAGAGATAGATTTAAACGTATTAAAATTTATTAATCGAAGTGTAACATAACAGATGTCTATATAATGTATCTAAATGATTCAACTATAAAAATTATTGCCCTTATCAGATAATTCTACTAATGAATGTGCACAACATTTAACAGTGATTTAAATTATCTATCAACTAATTAAATCTAAAACAATAAAGGCTAGGATTAAAATATACAACTAAATGAACTAGAGATCTAATTTTAACTTAACTGTTAATATTGAAAATTTGATATGCTTGATATTCTTGTTTTGATGCAAATCGCTGAAGTTGAATTAATTATTATTTTTTGGTTATTATATATTTCGTAATGGTTATGTTACAGGGTCGTTGTTTCAGCTAAATAATTCCATTAATTTTAAGAGCACTTCATCTGACAGCGAATTTAAAATTACTATTGAAATCCGTCGAATTATATTATTTTTGATAAGGCATTTAAATTTATTATTCTATATAGTTTTGTATACTTTATTGAAAGCTTCTAAATTATTTATTAACAATCGGACAAACTTCTTTATTTTAGGTGGCAGGATTTATCTGGTGGGTATATTTTATTTAATTTCGGTATAAAATAATTTTGAATTTTCTCTGATTTTAAATATGGATCGAGTATAAGCCATTAAAATGGCGTTACTTTATAACGTTAATACGATGCGTAAATATTTCGTTTGATAATTAATTCATAATTAATTATATGACAATTTATTCTCGACATTGTCCAGAGAATGTCACGATCGTGGTTTTGGTCAATTATAATTGCACAAAGAATACGTCACAAATATATTAAATACCAGTATACATTCAATTTATTATAAATCTGTAATAAGTTATATATTTTTATTCACTATCAACAACCGGATTCGCACGTGACTTTTTTAATAAGGATATATATGTAAGATAGAAATTATAAAAAATATATAAGAGTCGCACATTAGATCCGAAAATTACATCCTACTAAATACAGAAAAACAACTTTTACCTCTTTTTAATATTACAAGAGCTTTATTTTCCATTATTGATAATTGTTTTCGTAATTATTTGCTTTATATAAAACGAGCGGATCTCCAGCGAAACTTTTATTCAAAAGATGTTTTAGGAATTTCGAAACCTACAGTTTTTGTTTTGATTTCAATTCATTTCAAACACAAATCACTAATCACATTTGGCGCCGATATTATAAAATCTTATTTAAATGATTTTTTTAATGTCAAATAGTATACGTCGATTTCGTTAGAATTCGTGTTTGTCGAAAATAATTTACTTTAATTGTTTTTTCTTACGCCGTAGTGCTCTCTTACCGGCCAGTAACTTGTTTCCGCTGTCTAAATTTATCTTTGTTAAATTGTAAACATTTATAAAATTGATTGATCAAGATCAACATCTACGACTACAGCCTTTCATGAGACCATGACCATCACTCTACAATCACTGGGACAATCGGTTTACACAATTAATTATATTAGATGTTTGTTATGACACATTATTTGATAATCTGTCAATCGTAATTACGGCGGAGTATATTTTCATATAAGCCGATTGCGTCATAAGAACAGTATAAGGGATTTTTGTTAAGCGCAGTTAACTCCCATGGTAGGGAGAAACCAACCCAAACATAAAAACAAAGGAATAACCTTACCCAGAAGGTCCGCCGTAAAACCTCCCAAATCTTCGCAGTGTTACGTATAACACATTGAATTAGAAGTAAACAGAACAAAGGCAAGATGATGATATTAATTAATTTGCTAATTATGATAATTTATTCATACTGTACGTCGCATAGATTTACAAATTTATTGTTTTCGGAAAGCTCGTTCTACGTTCAGTTACATGTGTAGACTGTACTGTAGAGAAATATAATTAACTTCGTGTCTCGCTAAAATTGAATCAATAAAGATATGTTATAATATATATCTATTACGAGTATTTGAACACATTCAATGGTTTAATTTTAGTATGATTATAAAAATGATTAAATTCAACTTCAGCGATTTGCTTACAAAATATTACAGCTCTTTAGCTCGAGGTCACTACTATGACGATATCTTAGTTTTTTATTTATCTATCGTGTGATAACATCTGTATCATATATTTGCGTGCGCTTAAGGTACTTTCTCAAAAATTCGGAATTATAAAACATATAAATATTCGTTGATCGTGAAAATTGTATTAGGAAGCAAAATTCCTACCGAAAAAATTTACTCGTAAACGCGTTTTTAAGTGCCATCTGTACACGATTTGCTGTTACGTTGGTGATGCGGTTAGGTTGTGACATTCTCGTCTCACGTCTTACCCATGGACATTTTATGCTAAATAGGTATCACTTAGACTTATTCAACTAACTCTTCAGTCTTGGACGTTACACTTAAATAGAAATACTTCTAAAACCCGCGTCGAATTTTCAATTTCAAAATGTTTAATAAAATCAGCGTGTTATATTTAAATATGCTACAGCGTGAACCACACATATGAAAGAATCTGAATAAGATAAAAGGGAAATAGTATAGACACATAGACACACACAGATTTCATTTTATAGGAGTCTAAATGCTCGTTCTAAGGAGATAATTCAACTTTACAACTACGCCTTCAAACGACCACTCTCGAATTTGGACAATATGAAATATTTCATCTAATATTTAAAAAATTACATAAAAAGACCGACGACAACTATATTAATATTGACTATGTCACTTCACTGAAAAAAGTAGGTATATTTTACATAGCAAATAAAATATGGCATGGCAGTCGTGGTTGGTTACATATGGGATACAGTATAATTTCAATATTTTAAAATATATAATTTAAAGATTTTTCTGCTCTTTAAATATCTTTGGCATTTTTTAAAGTATAAAATTTCAACATAATTGACTACCCAAATTAAACTAATATGGTATATTTTGACAGCACGGTGTTGCCTGTAATAATAAAAATTGTTATAATTCCGCAGCATGACAAATATTTTTATATTATCTGTCGGCCTTACTAAGGAACTCAAAACATTAAGACACATTGCACGACCAAATTACAACATCTAAAAAGAGAAAGCGAATAATTTACAACACTCATTCATTTATCTATACTTAGAGATTAAACTTACATTACATCTTAATATTATTAAAATCAATCGATTCTAAAAAACGAAACGATCACAAATATTAAAATTCATATCTGTATATCTAATCAACTTTGTATAAGGATAGCACACAATACTTAGTTATATATAAAAAATATATTGCTCAGGGTTTCAGTGGGTCGGTTTATCAAATCAGTACACGTTGGATGCCTGTAGATTACTTCTATTATAAGTTTGTATAAAATACTAAGAAAACCAACACTATCAGCTCGAAATAAAATTAATCTTTCAATTTTATTTATTAACATTTTGTTCCCTTTCTTACACACTGCCCGTAAAATTTCAAAAACAGAATTTACTAATAAAAATTTTAATCAATTAACACAATTATGAAAATATACATAGCTAACATTATAATTATTTCTTTTCGAATTCAATTATTAAAATTATTTGCCTAATTTAATAATTATAATCACTCGTCTTTATGTAAATAAATAATTAATAAATCTCTTAAATAGCTTATTCTATGATACGCTAAAATGTATACATAAACATTTTTAAAAAATCTTATTTGCTAGTGATATGTTAATTTTGATTTGATATGTATGGGTTACATTGATATGTTCATCACAACGATATGTAATGTATCATCTTTGGTAGATTACTTGATAGTTGACCGACTAATCGGTTTGTATAGTTTAGTCCTCAGGCCAGCCGAGGTCTTCGCCGATTAAATCGTAAAATCGTTGATTGTGCTGGACAAAGAATTTCCGTAGCTTAGTGACGACTGCGGGGTCCACGCGAGGGTGCTTGCGGCCTTTTGTCTCCCGGAGGCACTTGTCCGTGGTGTCGTTACGCAAGCAGTAGAATCCTTTAGTTTCGTTGAAGTAGAAGTTTTTCCTTCCTGTTGTTAAACAATACTCCAGGATAAAAATTGCAAAAGTAAGACAGAAATCTCGAGTCTTGAGGTCGGTCGAAAAACTTTTGTTGTAAGGATGTCAAGAGTTCTCACCGAGGTAACTGACTTCTCTACCCGCTCGAAATGTTTTTTTCATTAAAAATTTGACAATATATTTAATTGTTAATAATTTATCAAGTTGTTTTACTATGTATGTCGTTTTTCTTAGGCATGTTTATTGACACAAAATACGTAGGTGTATATGTAATTCAATAAAAAATTGATGCCTATACTTTAAGACCATATTTATAAAGTAAATCTGAGAAATCCCTACGTAAAAGTAAGTTTATTTAAATATGACGAATAAAAAAGTTAGTGTGTGGTTGGTTATTATTAGTATTTATCTTAAGATAAAATGTTATAGTTACCTATTTTATGCTCCAATCCAAGAAATCTTTCGATGCGTCGCAGCTGTGGCACCGGATCTTCGATCAGCTGATCACCATTCACGACCAAAATCTGTTCCCGGGGGAATACTTCGAGCCATCGATGTAGATACGCGTGGTATAAGGATATGGCTATTGGCCTATGAAGAAAATAGTATCATAAGGAAAATGGCCCAGATATCTAAGTATGAGATAAACTATTCGTTACAAATATAGGTTTTAAAAGAGGTTTTATTTAAAAAAAAAGTTTTTTACCAAACAAAATACGCTCAAGTAGCTAGTTACTATTTAATGGTAAATTGTACATTTAAGTAAGGTAAGGCAAAGTCGTGGGATCTCAGTTCTAAGCCTCTTGAGCCTGTAATTGCTAGGGCGACTTCCGTATCGACGTAGCGACGAAAAGTTTCGTAAGAACGATGAATATAGTGTTTCAATTGAAATAAGAAATAATAAAATACTTATGTAGCCTAGTTGTACATATATACTTCGAAAGAACACTAAGTCGCATCCTTTGTGATTTATCCTCCAGATGACCTGCATTGACTAATTGGAAATCCTTATTATATATAGATATTGATTGTATTACGTTAGTAAATGCGTTAGAGATTCATATATTGCCTTGTTTTACAATGAACTGAACAATTGACATAAAATGAAAGCAAAAAAAATCAGGTCAAATGCTCGGCAATGTTGCCAGTTATCAAAAAAATTAAACAAGAATTAAGTAACGTTTAAGATCCTAAGAGTATATTCTATAGAGCATATTCTATTTAAAATTGTCTAGACATTAGACGAAAATAAGATTCTCACCTATAGGCGATGTTTATAGAACCATCAGGCGCCAACGCAAGATGCTCAAATGGTTTCGCAGCGTCAGGTAGCGGATGGCCCACCAGGGAAACCGTTGGTGCCGAGGGTGTAGCCCGACTGCGTAGCTGAGTATAGTCAGAAATGGCTCGCGTCACCGGTTCCCGCACTATGAGTAACAGACGCACTGACGAATTCATCGCACGCACCCTTTCTGGTACCTAAAAATATTTCCTATTAATACCTTTTTCATAAAATATTTACAAAATGTTAAGGAAAATTTTATCAACGTGAACCATATAGAATATTTACATATCACAAAAGACTTACGTAAATGTATTCAGATCAAAATTCAATTTTAATATTTTCACTATTATGCTAAACGAGCGAATAAATTTCGCAGAACTTTTAGAACGTTCTGGAAATATTTTCGACGGTATAATTACTTTAATTAATTATTACATTTACGTAATTTAGTCGGAAAAAAACTGTATGTTCTTCTTATGAAAACATTTTCAGTAAAGTTTTAAGGTTTTTTGAGGTAAATATGAATTATTCATAATGATAAGCTATGTTTGTAGCATGCGTAACATTTCTTTATCCCAATTAGCTACAGTGTACGAATTGGTACGATTGTTTTCGTCATAAGCCTTGCCAACAAATGCCGTGTAATATTTACTCAGTAAACAAACCACGACACGCTATTCGTTCCTTACCTCGGGGGTAACGAAGTAGCTTGGACTTTTTTCTATAGTTATTTGCCCTTTAAATGAAAGAGGCATTTTGCTTCGATACCATTCTAAGCCGAGGGCGTAATTTTCATCACGGTCGAAGAAATGCACTTCTCCTGACGCCTTTTGTACCATGGGATGTAGATACAGCATTTCTAAGAGAGCACGGGTCCCGCATTTACGAACTCCGATGATAAGTGCCTGCATGAAAAATAGTAATATTGAGTATAAATTATTATATTAAAATATTCGATGTTGCGAGCAGTCTTGTCTATGGGACGATATTTGCATCTGAGAAGGTCAATAGGAGATATATTTATTTCTTAACAGTCTATGATTTGTTGTTATCGTATCTAATTGTGGTGTTGCAGTACTAGTAGCACTTACATAGCTTATATTGGCGGCAATTGCCAGATGTCAGTGCAGAAATATATGTGTCAAGATGTTTATACCTGCGGGAGTCGGCGGGCAGGCCGCGGCGCGCGTGGCGGTTTTAACCTTTTTCTTAGAGCCATAGGGTGGCTTATTGTACGACTGCTCTCTTGACTTTGTAATATCTTACGGCCTTCGCTGGCAGCTGACGCCATGCTCGCCGCCTGTGGAAATACACCACTTGATCTCGCTACCTTCAAAATGTAGGAAACATTTAACTTTGGAATAGAGAAGTATTTGATATACTATTTTATATTTAACAATGTATTAAGATTATTTTCTTTTTATTATTCCTTATTCTTAATATACTAATATATTATGGTTTTTAAAACCAGTTAGAACTAAAATCAACATATTTATAGTATGAAAAGGAAAGATTGTCTATTTAAATTGTTTCAAGTGGATAATTTATTATGAAGAACATCGAATTATATTTTAAGGTTGTTGGATAAGCTTAAATAGAGAATATAATTCAAGGATTTCGATAATTCTTTGATTCGTAAAAACAAGAGCGCAAAATCGCGATGTAGAAAAAAAAATTAAATAGTTTTCTATATACCTAATTTAATGAAACGGACTATAAATTCACTTATATAAAAATATAAGAAAGCGGATTGTCGAGTTACAATGTAACACATTGAGAGTTCAAATGTGATGAAATTTAGTCGTTGTTTATACTACACGAAATATTCTTCATAATAATTTCTGCCAATTTAAAGTATCATGAATTAATTAACTTTAAAAGTCTAGTTATATAAACTGACGATTGCGGGTTCGAAGTTCGCAAGTGAATTTTAATGATCCTAATTTTTGTTAATTATAATAACGTGTTCATAAGTGAAAGAAACGTATATGTCGGATGAAAAACCGCTACAAATATCGAATATCATAATAGAGTAGTGTGGAATAAGCTCGAAGTTTTCTCCTCGAGAAATAGAGGGAGGCCTTTGCCCAATAACTGTCCTACTGTTGACATTTATACAACAACAACAACAGCCTGTAAATTCCCACTACTGGGCTAAAGGCCTCCTCTCCCTTTGAGGAGAAGGTTTGGAACATATTCACCACGCTGTTCCAATGCGCGTTGGTGGAATACATATGTGGCAGAATTTCTATGAAATTTGTCACATGCAGGTTTCCTCACGATGTTTTCCTTCACCGATGAGCATGAGATGAATTATAAAGACAAATTAAGCACATGAATCAGCGGTGCTTGCCTGGGTTTGAACCCGCAATCATCGGTTAAGATGCACGCGTTCTAACCACTGGGCCATCTCGACATGTTGACATTTATAGAGGGTTAATTTCGAAAACATAATTTCGATAATAGATATCTTCGCGTATTAAATATAGATATCTCCACTTTCCAGATATCAAGCTTAGTTTATGCCCAATTGGTATTAATATTCAACCAAGAACTTCCATTCCGCACAAAACACAATTGATATGTATTTTCATTGCAATTCTTGATGGACCTTGTTACTTATGTAATAAGAGCTAAAATTGTGTATCTCATCTAACTGGTTTGCTCTTCATTGTAGACGATACTCAGTGAATCAGTTTCCATTAGTGCATACCCTTTGTAGTTGTTCCAATTCGATTCATCATTTAACATACAATCAAACTGAGGGTATCTCAATCTGTAGTTTACCATCTCTCTCATTTAAATGTTAGGTTATTTTATTAAGCTATTATTTAAAAAATATAAGTATCCTTTATGATTACATTTTTGTATTAGCTGTCTGTCCCGACATTAAACGGTTAAATTTCATAGAAGATCACCCCTCGCTTTCCTTCTATTAAGTTGAAATTTCCGAAATACCTCTCTTGCCGGGCGCACGCTTTTTCTAAAATAAATTTATATTCCACAGATTTTTAGACTCAGCCGAGGCAAGCGATTTCATAAGTATATATATTTATAGCTGAACTGCAATCACGCGGATGGAACAACTGATAAAATATGTACGTCCAGTAAAGGCAGCCCAGTGTTTAGAACACGCGAATATTAGCCAAAGATTACGGGTTCAAAACTGAATTTGTATCTACTCAATTTATATTTATAACTAGCCACCGGCCCAACTTCGCACGGGTAAAATACCGATACTATATATGCTACAGAATTTGTTTATTTACGACATTACATTAGACACTCCACCTCTCAAAATTATAAGTGTTTGTTAACTATGTTGTTCATGTATTATACACAAAAACCTTCCTCTAGAATCACTCTATCTATTAAAACGAACCGCATCAAAATCTTTCGCGTTATTTTAAGGATCTAAGCATAGACAGCATAGACGTGAACAAACAGCGATAAGCGACTTTGTTTTATACTATGAAATCTCGTGCTCAATGGTGAAGGAAACCTATAGCTAAATAGAATGTCGAAAAAATTGCCAAATATATACGTAATAAGTCACGTAGAACCCACGTGGTGGAATAACCTCCAAACCTTCCGAAGGAGAGGTGACCTTAACGGCGGCCATTGCCCCTCAGTCATTTACACAGTCGCCAACAAAGTAAGAAAGTCTTGAGCTTGTAATTATTCTGATTTACTCAAATTTAAGAGCGAATTACAGCAGTATGAAGTACGGATGTGTATTATAATTGTGGTTGTTAATTCCACTTGGGCTATTTTCGATGGCTTTTTATTGTTTATATACATATTTTTTTCATACCTTGCCGAGATGGTCCAGTGGTTAAAACGCAATTAATAATTCGTGTGTCTAATTTGTGTTTATAATTCATCTCGTGCTCTGCTGTGAAGAAAAACATCGTAAGGAAAGCTGCATGTGTCTAATTTCATAGAAATTCTGCCACGTGTGTATTCCACCAAACCGCATTGGAACAGCGTGGTGGAATATGTTCCCAGCCTTTTCCACAAGGGGAGAGGAGGCCTTACCCAGCAGTGGGTTATTTACGTGCTGTTGTTGTTATACATATTTTTTCATTTCGAATCAGTCGATGTAAGAATTTGGCAGTCAATCAAGATACTGAGTTCGATTTAAGCAACGTTAAGTGTTTTAATTTTTCAAACAACTAATTAAAATGTACAAGCATTGAAGGTATCCATAAAAGACGTACCGTGCCAACAATATTAAAATGTACATCTTTATAATGTTAGCACTTTTACTGATAAATGGGCTGTCTGTTTTTTTGAAAAAAAAAATATTTGTATTAAATATACAAATAATTAAAAAAAATCATAAGAGATTATCTCCGGCCATATCAAAATTCAAAATCAAAATAAACTTTATTCAAGTAGGCTTTTACAAGCACTTTTGAATCGTCATTTTACAATTAACTGAAGCTACCACCGGTTCGGAAAGTAGATTCTACCGAGAAGAACCGGCAAGAAACTCGGTAGTTACTCTTTTTCAACATTTAAAAAATACAAAGTCATGTTTGTTAACACCATTTTTTAAATTAATATATCCTGCTTAGAAGTCAACAGGTATTAACTCCACGCACAAAATGATAAATTTAATCCAGTAAATATTCCAACAAGACAAAAACAGTTCAACGAAGAGTACTAATTAATAAAGACAGAGGAAATTAAAAAATTACGGTCGAAGCAGGTTATTTATATTATATTAAAATGTTTAACTAATATTTATGAAGAAATAACATAAATATAAAAAATCGTTGACATTTTTTTAAGGTTCGCGATTTTATATAAATTGTAAATATAAAATTTTTATAAATAAAAAAAAACCGCCTTCAAAAATGAACTAAAAAGAAAAAAATAATCAGTTACATCCATATCCAATTAACGATTTTTGAATCACCTCTCAAAGTCGGTGCCAACATTGCTAATATAGGTACATAATACATAATACATACATACAAAAACTAAATCTATTTATTGGCACCGACTTCAAAAGGTGATTAAAAAATCGTTAATTGGATATGGATGTAACTGATTATTTTTTTCTTTTTAGTTCATTTTTGAAGGCGGTTTTTTTTTATTTATAAAAATTTTATTTAATGCTTTTTAGTGTTGTTTTGTTATTTATAATTACAATTGGTAGTGTTTGTCATTCACTTTATTATACTCAGTACATTTCGGCTTTCGACTCTAAACATAACTCAACGCCGTTTCAATACGATGTGGACTGCAACTCAAATTAAGCGTTACCTAAGTTACAATAGCCTAATGTTAACTGCTCATCGCCAATAAGACAATATCATTTTTCCCGATACAATGCCGTTAAACATTGAGGAATTCTCCTGGTAGTCCACCATCAGCTAGACTTCATCATAGGCATGTTTACTAAAATCAATTGCTTGGCGACTATCTTAAAGAAATAGAACTAAACCCGTAAAATAGTTACTTAGGTACTAATAGGTTCTAATTACCAGTTGTGGTCTTCATCATCAGTTCCACTTCATCAAATGTCACTTTTCGTGAGCATATGACCAAGGCACTTTGAATAAAACCAAAATCACTATAGGCGTGCCTATAAATTTTGAGGAGTTCCCTCGATTTCTCCAGGATCCCATCATCAGATCCTGATCTCCTGACAATGGGACCACCTGTAAAACATGCCCTTTCAAACAAAAAAAGAATTGTCAAAATCGGCCCAGCCATCTTCGAGTAATTCGGTAACATACATAAAAAATAAAAAAAAAAAAAAAAAAAAAAGGCCCCGACGAATTGAGAACCTCCTCCTTTTTTTGAAGTCGGTTAAAAACAAAGAAAATGACGTAGCGGAACAACGCAAACTTACCTTTAGCTTGTAATACTAAATTAAAATATTGGTTTAATGATAACAATGCCTATATTAGTATTAACTTTATTGATTTATATAAGACTTTGTAGAACTAGGTTATTTGTAATATGGTTATATAGACGTTATCATAGCACTACCGCTATATATCGTAAAGTGCCTGTAACTTCAAGGTAATTCAACAACGGTGTCATAAATTTAGGGTTAGGTAGCCCATGTATGCAATATGCCAATTGAAATCGTAAACCGTTTCATTAAAGATTAAAATGGTTTAAACACACATATTGCTATCTATTTGATGGTATCTTAAAGCAGGTGGAAACATTACGCCTTCAGAAAATAGAGACCACGATAGTTCACGGTAGGGCTTGGTCTGACACGCCCATCGCGTACTCATCATGATCGTAACATCGAACCGATGCTAAAGATATAGCCTGTTTTACAAAATAATTTGCGTTTACATTTAAAAAAAGAATGTTTTCTTTTTTTTAATGGTAATTTATAGTAATTTATTTTAAGACACTGATTTTCTATTTATTTCCAGACAGTTGTGTAGTAGTGTATAAATATCACAACAGACACTTTAGTTAATATTAGTTTAAAGTCAGTTTTGATAATGAAACTAATGAAGCAAAAGCTTCGTGCTTGAAAGCTTGTTTATTTCCGTCTCTAAAATTGCATCGTCAATTTATTTAAAATTTATCTGAAGATCTTACAGGTTCATTAAGATCCTTTCAACGCCGAGGACCGCCACTCTGGACGTTATCAGAAATACAAGATATATAAGTATCCTTAACCACCGCTGAATCTCAATAAGATAAGATAAATCTTATCTAATAAATCTTTTATTTTTTAACACACCTGAAGTGAATTATATTAAAATTAAATTATTACTTACATAAGCGCAATCTATCCTTTATAATTTTAGTTCAATATTTTTTTCTTTAATACGTCTGTCGTTTCAAGACTTACGGTTTATATCAAAACATAAAATTATTCATTAAAAATATTACAACGCTTCTTTAAATCTAAGAAAAGATATTCTTTTCTAAGAAATTTCATTTAGATGTTTCTTGGAATTTACATTATTGTACAAAATTTTAATTAGGTATTCCAATTAGACCGCATTTCATACCAAAATTTATAAATATTAATCATTTATAAAATATGATTAATAACTTTTTTTTTGTAGGGCGGTTCGAATTCACTACCCCCTGACGGTCAGTGGCTACCAATCCTCATAGATACTGACACTTTAAGATATATATTTTATTTCTTACGACGCCATAGCACTACTTATTTTAAAATCTACGTCGTTATTTACCCAGTGCCTGTAGTAGCAGTGACTTACTCATTCTTTAAATACAACGATATCGATTTAAAACAAACATCAATACTTGGTAGTAGTACTGTTTGTCAGTGGATTAATTATCTCGATGGTCATTGAAGGAAATGACACACTGACTCCTCTCTCTGTCAGGAGGTTTGGAACTTATTTAACAACGCTACTTCAATGCGTGATTTACCAGAAATTAAAAAAAATAGATACATGCACATTCCACGCCTCCATCCAAGCGTGGCGTAAGAGTGTGATCGTCATGTTCTTCAAAAAGGGAGACAAAACCCTGCTGAAGAACTATGGTCCCATATCCCTACTGAGCCACGTTTATTAGATGTTTTCAAGAGTGATCACGAACGGTCTTGCGCGAAGATTTGACGAATTCCAACCCCCGGAACAGGCCGGGTTTCGGACCGGATACGGCACCATAGACCACATGTGGCACATACAGTGCAGCAGGTTATACAGAAGTCCCAAGAGTATAATCGGCCCCTGTGTCTTGCATTCGTGGACTATAGAGGGCCTTTGACTCAGTTGAAATCTGGGCTGTTCTGGAGTCCCTGCAGCGTTGCCAAGTTGATTGGCAATATTGGATATATATGAGTAGATGTCTCTACGAAGCTGCCACCATGTCCGTCCGAGTACAAAATCAGGACACAAATCCCATACCATTGCATCGAGGAGTGAGACAAGGGGACGCTATTTCCCCCAAATTGTTCACTAACGCAATGGAGGATATGTACAAGACGCTGAACTGGAAAGGACGTGTCATCAACAGCAATGGCGAATATATCTCTCGCTTGAGATTGGCAGTGACATCGTCATTGTGGCAGAAATGCTGCAGGATCTACAACAAATGCTGAACGATCTGGCTTGTTCTTCTATGCGTATCGGCCTACGGATGAAGTTGGATAAAACCAAGGTTATGTTCAATGAACATGTTCTACCGGAACCGACTACGATACACGGTACCGTCCTCGAAGTTGTTCAAAAACATGTCTACCTCGGACAGACCTTGCGATTAGGTAGTAACAATCTTGAGGACGAGGTGAATAGAAGAATTCAGCTGGGTTGGGCAGCGTTTGGGAAGTTACGTGGAATCATTACATCGTCGATCCCACAGTGCCTTAAGACGAAAGTCTTCAATCAGTGCGTCCTACCCGTCATGACATACGGAGCCGAAATGTGGACACTCAAGACAAGGCTGGTCCACCAGCTTAAATTCGCTCAGCGTGCTATTGAAAGGGCTATACTCGGCGTTTCTCTAAAGGATCGCATCAGAAATGAGGTGACCCGTCAAAGAACCAAAGTCATCGACATAGCCCACCGGATTAGTAAGCTGAAGTGGCAGTGGGCTGGTCATATTTGTTGCAGAACCCACAACCGTTGGGTAAAACGCGTTCTAGAGTGGAGACCGCGTCTCGGCAAACGTAGTGTAGGACGTCCTCAGGCACGGTGGAGTGACGATTTACGCAAGGCGGCAGGCAGGAGCTGGATGCGAGTAGCCGGAGAAAGACCACAGTGGCGTGCACTTGAGGCCTATGTCCAGCAGTGGACGGGTACGGACTGATGATGATGATGATGATGATGATGATGACATACACATTTCCTCACGATGTTTTCTTTCATTCTCTCATCGCTGAGCACTAGATGACTTATAAATATAAATTAAGTACATGAAAAGTAAGTTAGGTTGGGGAAAAAGTCTTTTCGTATATAGTATGCATGAACTTGTAATAAAATCTCTTTGGCTATACCATTTGTATCTGGCTGGTTTTGGTATCATTAAAAAGTTTTAATTTTAAAGAAGGCACTTCCAAATTCAAATTAGGAATTTGTGTGATTTTCATTTGTTTTTGTTGTTGTTAAAATGAGTGAATCTAAAGAAGAAATTCGATACATTTTAAAATTTTACTATAAAAAAGGTAAAAATGCAAATCAAGCCGCGAAAAAAATTTGTGATGTTTATGGACCTAATGCAGTCTCTGTGAGAGTAGCGCAAGTTTGGTTTAAGCGTTTTCAAGCCGGAAATTTTGATATCAAAGATGCATCTCGCTCTGGTCGCCCTGTTACGGACAAAATTAATGCCATTTTTGAAAAAGTGGAGCAAGATCGGCATATTAGTAGTTACGATGTAGCTGAAGAACTGGCAATTGACCACAAAACGGTTTTGACTCATTTGAATAAAGCTGGGTACACAAAAAAGCTCGATATATGGGTGCCTCATGAACTCACTGAAAGAAACCTAATGAACCGTGTACTCATTTGTGATTCTTTATTACGACGTAATGAAACCGAACCATTTTTGAAGAAGCTGATAACTGGTGATGAAAAGTGGATCACATACGACAAGAACGTGCGAAAAAGATCGTGGTCAAAGGCCGGTCAAGCTTCACAGACTGGGGCAAAACCCGGATTAACTCGCAACAAGGTAATGCTGTGTGTATGGTGGGATTGGAAGGACATCATTCATTATGAGCTGTTAATGCCCGGCGGGACCATCGATTCAGAACTGTATTGCGATGAGATTGAAGCAAGAAATTGAGAGAAAGCGGCCAGAATTGGTCAACAGAAGGGGTGTGGTTTTTCACCATGACAACGCTAGACCTCACACATCTTTAGCCACTCAACAAAAATTACAAGAGTTTGGCTGGGAGGTATTAATGCATCCGCCGTATAGTCCTGACCTTGCACCTTCAGATTTTCATCTGTTTCGGTCTCTGCAGAATTCCTTAGGCAGTGTCAGGTTAACATCACGAGAGGACTGCCAAAACCACTTGTCGCAGTTTTTCGATCAGAAGCCCCAAAATTTTTACAGCAATGGGATCATGTCACTACCAACAAGATGGCAAAAAGTTATGGAACAAAATGGCACCTACATACTTTAGTCAAATGTAAATAAACTATAAAAAAAACTTTTTTAAATTTTCATATAAAATACGAAGAAACTTTTTCCCCAACCTATTATGTACGCGTTATAAGCTTAAAATATTGACAACTGATTTCTATAAAATGCCATTTTGATACCTGTATCATATAATTTTTATAAAGACCTCAGTCAATGTTGGAAACGAGTGCTCACCGCACTTTCCGATTTCGAGTTTCTTCTTACAGAGTACCTGTACTGGTTTTAAAGTACAGGCTGTAAGTGTACTGTCGCTTCGGTAGATTAGTTTCAGACGGGAGTATAAAACTAAAAACAAACATTACAGTTTTACAGTC